>NC_066342.1:13551383-13687489 GCF_022539315.1 Serinus canaria
GATATTTTTGAAGGCTAAGACCTTCAAACCAGCTAACAACAACAACAAAAAAAAAAAGGAAAAAGAGAAGTAGGAAAAAAATTTAAAAAAAATAAAAGGAAAAAAAAATCAAAGAGGACAGATTGATAGATTGAATGTAATCAGTTAAGACAACCAGTACAGCTACTGAAGTGAAGAGCAAACATTTCACAGGCTTATCTGGTTCTGTGCTAGAGACCATATCGATATATGGTAGATCTCTAAAACTTGGAAAGCCTACATAACAATGAATATCCAGCTGAACAAATATTGGAGACAATAAAGTAGTATATATTACCCAATCATTACAGTGCCTTTAAAAGAATAGATATGATTTTAGTCTAACACCTCCTTCTCATAAGGTTCAAATTGGGATATGAATATAAATGGCATAAAAGAGCTTCCCTGTATTTTCTTAAATTATTTACTTTTCTTAACTAGTTAATACTTTAACCACCAAAACTTAATACAAATTTTTAAATTACAGTACTGATAAGATTTTAGAAACTATAAACAACATCAATTGTATTTCACTCAGTCTCATGGTTCAAAATAAGGGTAGCTTAAAAAGAATGTTGAAACACAAGACCTTCCCTTTCCATCCATTAAGATCCCAAATAAAGAATGCTAAATATTTAAAAAATGTATATATGAGAGATTATAATTCACTGTTTTAAGGGGAATGGTGATGAATGTCATAGAACCACCTACACTGAGTAAACAGAATTGTACTATGTGACAATGACAGAAAAGTTTATATATGGGGTCTATATGCATATATATACTTTTATAATATATAGTATATACACACACACACAATCCTTTTACCTTTATCTTGCACTTCTTTTGAAAATCGCTCCCTTTCAATAGCTGATTCACGTTCTATCCGCTCAATTTCAGCCAATGCATCCAATTCTACTTCATCATATGACGTTATAGCTCCTTGTTGCGAAACCTGTTGCTGTGTCTGTACCACAGGAGTTTGAGGCTGTTTTGCAGCAACTGAAGTGTTCTGTTGTAAAACAGGCACTTGTTGTGCCTGAAGGAAAGCTGTTTGTTCATGCTGCAGCAAACACTGAGCAGCATTTAGTGGGCGGTTAACATCCTGTGGAGTAACGGGTGTTTTAGAAGTCTGTCCTGGGTACTGCACATTAAAAGGAATATCACCCTCTGACACACTGCTGTTTTCCAAACCAGAAAGCATATCATCCTGCTGGTCCATATCCGAAGATCTTACACGAGACAGTCTTAATGTAAGCTTAGTGGAGTCCTTGGAAGGAGAGCTAATGATATCATACATTGCAGCTTTTTCAGTCTGGTCTTTTTCATCCTTGCCTAACTTCATTTTCTTTTGTTTCTTTTGCTTTCTTTCTGGAGAATCTAACAATATGTCTGGGGGAACATCTCTAGGTGATGAATAAGGTGGAGGTTGAGACTGTTGGATTAAAGGTTGTCTTGATCCTAGAATAATAATTCAGAAAAACTGAACAGTTATGTTGTTCCATGTTTATATAAAAACACACTAAATATAACCTACATAATTTTAATATGTATTTGTACATATATCTGTGTTCATAAAAAGTCTAAGTGAGATTGGAAGAAAGCACATCATTTCTAAATCAAGATGTAATTCAGATAGTTACACTGCATTTCCTAGGAATTTTAGCAGTCTGCTGCAGGCAGATAAGGGATCATTTCAGAGAAGATGAAACAAAACACACCACCAAAAAAGACTACATAAAAATTGTACCTGCAGGTTTAGAATATCAACTATTAGAAAGTAGTCAATGAAAGCACCCTGACTACAGAAAAAAGAAATATCAAAAAGATTCTTAATAAGGTCCAGTGATGAAGAGGTAATGTTCAGTGCATAGGCATTAGCCGCACATTTTTAAGAAACCAAATATATATCTATATATAATCAAAACATATACAGCCTCCTTAACTTTAATTCTGACAGTTAATTTTCAACTTTTGTTTTTTGGGGGTTCTTATTAAATTTCAGGTAAATTCATTCCAACCTCCCCCACTCACTGCTATCTAAAAACCACTAATTGTCTTAGAATATTTTTCATCATTCCCTGCTTTATCTCCACTCTTTTTTTCAACATATGAATTTCTAGTCCTACATACACCCATTTCAGACTGAGTACATCTAGGTAAATTTTTAAAAGAGAACATTCTTTGTTAAAAACAGTCTTTGTTGCATCACAGTTAAGATGGCCACAACACACAGAGCATCATCATACAATTACAGAAAGCATCAACCCCAGAGTAAGACCACACCACCTCAAAAGAATTCAAGCATCTACCCTTCATGCCCTTTAGCCCAACCTTTTATACTCCTCATGTTCATGCAATGCACCTGTGCCTTCTGTTCCCTTTCGTGACTGGTTAGTACACCTCAGCACTCCATGTCTCATTGCTTTCAATACTGGTCACCTGCTTTTCACAGCTGTAGCCCATTAGGGATGAGGCTCGGCCACAGCCCCATTCCCAATTACCACAAACTGTGTACCTACAAGTCTTCAATTAATAACATGACATTTTTGGTCATTAAATTAAGCCAGCTCCCCATAACTGTTAGCCCAGGAAAAGCTTTGAAAAAGAGAGAAGCTTTTAAACATGTCTCATTTATAGCTAAGCTATAATTTTTGGCTTAAAAAGGAGTACTGGTAGGAAAAAAAAAAATAAAAGCTTATTGCCTATACCAATAGGGCCAGCCTCCTCTTGTTAAACAATGCAAACATTTCTCCAATCCCATTCATCCACTGAGGAATACTGATCTTCAGAAAGCAGTGACAGATTATTATTAGTCATTCTGTTTTAGGTCATCATAGGTCAATACTTCTAACAACACTCAAAAACTAATTGAAATACAAGTCCCCATGTGCTTTATTCAAGATATACCACTAAACAATAAAGTAGCTTTATTCTGAAGCTCAAATTTCTACCATATATTTTAAGAAATATTAAGAATTATTAAGCAATGTACTAACCTGTAAATGAAAAAGAGAATGGATACTTCTAGCAAAGCTTCAATTCATATAAAAGGTGTGCCTTTACTGATGACTTCTTTGCATAGACTACTATGCTTATTTTCTCTCCCTAGTATGTTCTGTGAAAGTCCTATAACTTCTGTATGTAGAGAGCAGGGTATGAAATGGATTTATCTTACCCTTTTTCTTGACCATCACCAACAACTCCATATTATGCCAATTAAATCCACAATTTTGGGAAGCCCTGTTTTGTCTCATCCTGATTCCCAAGATCTTTTCACTACTCAATTTCCCCTCTTCAGATTAGATACCACACTCAATCACCAGTACTGAAGACCTGGCTACACCCTATGAAGATCTCTCACTTGCCTTCAACCTAAGATTCCTATTCTTGTGATGTCCCCTCCACACACACACACTTCTAATTACTGTCTCTTTAGACATTAATTTACATAATCTCAGTATACTATACAGCAGAAACTGTTTGCTATTAATTTACTGTACAGCAGAAACTGTTTGCTATTAATTTTTCTTAAGGCAATGACTACCACTCACTGGAAATACAGGCTGCATTTTTGTTTCTACAAATATTAGAGGCAACTCACAACTTTTTTGAGATCTTATTAACATCTTACTCTTGATTTATCTCCTAAATAAATACTTAATAAGTTGCAACAATAGAACATTTCCTGTTTTTCACAGCTGCCCTTCAAATAAAAGAGACATTTCATTCTTCCTTGTCAAAAACATTTAAGTAAATTTGACAAGATTATTTTTAATTGTATTCATTTGGTATTTATCATGCTGAAAAATAACACTGCATCAACAGATAAGGTGGTTCTTTTTATCTTTGGGTCGAATTGAGGAAGTCAGAAGGCACGGTAAGTGGCGACAGCAGGAGCCACAACTTCAGCATATTCAAATGGCTCCAGGGAGTGCTGTGAACAAGGTGGGCAAACAGGGTGGGGCGCAGCAGTTTGCACGGCAGGATGGGTAGGAAGGGCTCAGTCCCCCTACTAGCTCCAGAGCTCAAGTCGTGGTCAAACGCCTTCTCAGGAAAAACCTGGGTATGGTAACCACTCAGTGGGGACTCATGCCCTCTGCAGTCACCAGAAAGGATGTCCCAACACAGAAAAAAACATGCAGCCGTCCAAGTCTCAGGCTTCAGGGGGAGCCAGAGACTGGCACTGTCATTGGACAGAAGTAGAGACAACAGCTGGGTGAGGTGTGATAAAGTGGGCGATCTGTTCAGCCTGGTGGTGGAGCTGAGAGAGGAGGTAGAAAGGTTAAGAAGTATCAGAGATTGAGGAGTTTGACTGGTAGAACCATGCTCTGGCCTCCCCGAGACAGGAGCAACCACCAGAAAATAAACCAGATCAAGAGGGTTCTGTATCTTCCCCTTGCCAGGCTGAAGGCAGTAAATCAAAAGGGGTTAATGGAGGCAAGTCCTTCCTTGGGGAAAAAAGTCAAAGCCCTTCCTGCCCACCTCACCCTCCCAGATTCCTCTGGAACACACGAGTAAGGTTCTGGTTGTTAAAGGTTGTCACCAGGAAAGTTCCTAGCCTGGTTTGGCCAATAGATTACTACCCATTACTGGTCCTTCACATTGGTGGCAATAAAGTAGTACCACATAGTCCGAGGGTGATCAAAAGAGACTTTAAGGCCCTGGGATGGTTGGTGATGGATTGTACAACATAGGTAATTTTCTCCTATATCCTTCCAGTTGCAGACAGAGACACTGGAAGAAACAGACAGACCCTGTCTATTAATACATGGCTCCATGGCTGGTGTCACCAAAAAATTTTGATTTTTTTGACAGTAGGGTGGCCTACATGGCACTGGGCTTGCTGGCATAAGGTGGAATTCACCGCTCAAAGGGGGAAGAGCATTGTCGGCCAGGACCTAGCAGGGCTTATTGATAGGACTTTAAACTAGATGTGAAGGGAGAAGGGGACATCATCAGGTTTAACAGTGATAAGGTATGGGACAACATGCCATCCCACTGATACCAGTTTAATGCCAGCAAGAAACGCCCAGAGCCTGGAGACGGATCTCAGGTCAGCAGGAGAGCAGCTGAAGGACAACACCAAGGAATTCCAGGCACTCCAGCCAGTAAGCCAGCTTCATCAGGGGCCCAACTTAAACACCTCTATGCAAACACATGCAGCATGGGGAATAAACAGGAAGAATGAGAGATGTGCACACACCTACGATCTTACTGGCATCATGAAAACATGGTGGGATGACTCCTATGACTGGAGTGGTGGAATGGAAGGATACAGGCTCTTTAGCCTGTATCAGGAAGGACAGACAGGGAAGACAAGGAGGCAGTGTTGCCCTCTATGTCAATGACCACCTAGAATGTACGGAGCTCTGCCCAAAGATGGATGAGGAGCTGTCTGAGAGCTTATGGGTCAGGACCAAAGGGAGGACAGGGACAGGTGATTTTATAGTGGGGGTCTGCTACAGGCCACCTGACCAGAAAGACTGAGCCAATGAGGCCCTCTACAGACAGATAGGAGCAGCTTCATATTCACAAGCACTGGTGCTCATGGAAGACTTCAACCTCCCGACATCTGCTGGAGTGACAACACAACAGGGCACAGGCAATCCAGGAGGTTTCAGGAATGTGTTGATGACAACTTCCTCCTCCAAGTGACAGAGGAGCCAACAAGGAGAGGTGCTACACTGGACCTTGCTCTCAACAACAAGGAGGGGCTGGTGGGGAATGTGAAGCTCAATGGTAGGGTTCGTGACCCTTAGGGTAGCAAGGAGGGCACACAACAAGCTCACTGCCCTGGATTTCAGGAAAGCAGACTGGTCTCTTCAGGGAGCTCCTTTATAGAGGTCCATGGGATAAAGCTCTGATGGGACAAGAGGCTTGTGAAAGCTGGTTGTTATTCAAGGATCACCTCTTCCAAGCTCTAGAGTGATGCATCCCAATAATGAGGATGTCGGGCAAAAATGCCAGAAGACACCAGCATGGATGAACAAGGAGTTCCTGGACAAACTCAAACACAAAAAGGAAGCTGACAGAGGGTAGAAACAGGGACAAGTAGCCTGGGAGGAAGACAGAGAGATTGAGCATCTAGGGACCAGGTTAGGAGAGCCAAAGCCCTGGGAGAATTAAACCTGGCCAAGGATATCAAGGGCAACAAGAAAAGCTTCTAAAGGTACATTGGTGATAAAAGGAAGACTACAGAAATATGGGCCCTTTCCAGAAGGAAACAGGAGACCTGCTTACCCAGAATATGTAAAAGGCTGAGGCACTCAACGACTTTTTTGCCTCAGTTTTCACCAGCAAGTGCTCCAGCCACACTGCCTGAGTTGCAAAAGGTAAAGGCAAGGACTAGGAGAATGAAGAACCACCCACTGTAGGAGAAGATCAGATTTGAGAACATCTAAGGAACCTGAAGGTACACAAGTCCATGGGACCTGATGAGATATATCCAAGAGTCCTGAGGGAACTGGCAGAGAAAGTGGCTAAGTCACTATCCATAATATTTGAGAAGTCATGGCTATACAGTGAAGCTCCCACTGACTGGAAAAGGGAAAGCATAATCCCCATTTTTAAAATTAAAATGTTGAAGACCCAGGGAACTACAGGCCAGTCAATCTCACCTCAGTGTTTGGCACGATCATGGAGCAGATCCTCCTGGAAACTATGCTAAGGCACATGGAAAATAAGGAGGTGACTGGTGACAACCAACATGGCTTCACTAAGGGCAAATCATACCTGACAAATTTGGTGACCTTCTATGACAGGGCTACAGCAGTGGTGGATGAGAGCAGGGTGACTGATGCCATCTACCTGGAATTCTGCAAAGCATTTGACACTGTCCCACACAACATCCTTGTCTCTAAACTGCAGACATAGATTCGACAGATGGACCACTCAGTGCATAAAGAACTAGCTGGATGGTCACACTCAAAGAGTTGTGGTCAACGGCTCAATATCTAAGTGGAGACTGGTGACAAGTGACCTTCCTCAGGGGTTGGTATTGGGACCAGCACTGTTTAACATCTTTTCTGGTGACATGGACAGTGGGATCAAGGGCACACTCAGCAAGTTCACTGATGTCATGGAGCTGTGCAATGCAGTTGACACACTGGAGGGAAGGAATGCCATTCAGAGGAACCAGGAGAGGCTTGAGACGTGGGCTTGTAGGAACCTTATCAAGGTCAACAAGGCTAAGTGCAAGGTCCACCACCTGGGTCCGGGCAATCCCAAGCACAAGTACAGGCTGGGCAGAGAATGGGTTGAGAGTGGCCCTGGGGAGAGACTTGGGGGTATTGGTTGACAAGAAGCTCAACATGAGCTGGTAGTGTGCACTTACAGCCCAGAAAGACAACCCTCTCCTGGGCTGCATCCAAAGAGGAGTGGCCAGCAGGTCAAGGGAAGTGATTCTGTCCCTCTACTCTGCTCTGGTGAGACCCCACCTGCAGTACTGCCTCCAGCTCTGGAGTCCCCAGCACAGCAAGGACACGGACCTGCTGAAGCAAGCCCAGAAGAGGCCACCAAGATGATTAGAGGGCAGGAGCACCTCTGCTATGAGGAAAGGCTGAGAGAATTAGGACTCTTCAGCCTGGAGAAGAGAAAGCTCCAGGGAGACCTTAGAGCAGCCTTCCAATAACTGAAGGGAGCCTGCAACAAAGCCAGAGGAGGACTCTTATTAGGGAGTGTAGCAATAGGACAAGGAGCAAGGGCTTAAAGCTGAAAGACGGTAGATCTAGATTAGATGTTAGGAAGGAAGTCTTCCCTGTGAGTGTGGTGAGGCCCTGGGACAAGTTGTCCAGAGAAGCTGTGTCTGCCAAATCCCCAAAGTGTTCAAGGCCAGGCTGGATGGGGCCTGGAGCAACCTGGTCCAGCAGAAGGTGTCCCTGTCCACAGTAGGTGGTTGGAACATGATAGTCATTAAGGTCCCTTTCAACCCAAGCCATTCTATGATTCTATTAAATATTTTTTTGGAGTCATAAGCTGGCAAAGAAAAAGACTAGAATATCCATATTGCACTCATGGATGGTTGGTTTGCTTGATAAAATGGAGGTGATGACAGATCCTAAGAAACATACACACACTACTGCTCAATATTTTAAGAGACTTCAATCTACAATGTGTCATGTTGGTTTTTTTTTTTTTTTAATTTAATACAATCCTATTTACCACCTTCACATAAACTGTTTTCATGAAAATGAGATCAGACAAATTCACCCTGGAACCCTGGCTAAATCAGTCTCAGAACTGATAATAACATTCAGAATTTTTGACTCCACAGCAGATTCAAAAAGTGAAATACAGTTCCTTCAAAAGGATGGTAAAGTGCTGCCCACAGTATTACATATTGTCTGTATGATTTCAGTACATACTAGAAAAACAATTTCTCTATAAGGATTGAGATAATAAAGAGGCAGCATTCTGAAGTGAATTTGTTAAGAATAAGCACCACTAAATCAAAACAATTTGATTCCATAGAGCAATGTCTTGTGGACTACAAACTGTGTGTCATGTCACAACTTTTTAATGACTTTCTACATAGTTTCTCATAACAATTTCACTACCAAGCTGTAGAAGTATGCTCTAGACAAAAATACTGCAAGACTACAGTATACCCTATTGTAAACCTTTCAAAATATCAGTTGTTCTTGGTAAAAATGGATGTACAGAACAGAGGTGAACAAAAGCAGCTTTCTAGAGCACTGCCTTAAGAATAATACCATAAAGTATTTGCCATTAACAACTTTTCATGTGACATAATTATTTTATTATTCATAATGAGCTTTTGGTGTTGAGTGTTTGAGGCCCACAACTGCTTTTAAAAACAGAATCAAACACTTTTCTTGACTAAGTGGAATAATCTTTTTAAACAAAAGAAATTTTGTAAGATGCAGCACAAATTTTCTTTATCTGAGAAAGAGCAATTGTAACAACATGAGAAGAGAGTAAAGCTCTACAGAAAGACAGCAATAGGTTTATAACAGCTTGCAACTGTTATCACCAAATGAGCAGCTATATTCATATGACAGTAGTATACAATGTCATCTACAGTACTTTTCTGACTATTCATCCTTCTAAGTCTTTAAATAGAGTTGTATCTATGACTTCGGGTGGTACAACATTAAGACAAATGCAGACCAATTAGAATTCAGATAAAAAGCATCAAAACAAAAGCTCAGAAATTATTACTTCCACAAAGATGATAGAAAGAAATGGTGCTGTTCAGTCTGTAGAACATTAGATAGTTGCAAGACACAATAACATTATTTGATATGTAAATAATTGCTAAAAATAAAAAGACAAAAAAATAAAATCTATGTTGTTTGTCCTTCCCACTGGAAAGCAGTCAAGAAGTGTCATGCCTAACTGCAATAAAAATGGTTCAGGCTAAGCATTAGAGGAAAACCTTTGCAGCACCATGAATTTGAACAGGTTTCATGGCAAGAGTAAGGAAACTCCATTACTGACATTTTAAGAAAAAAAATGAGATGGAAGTTATTCAGCATGATACTGATACATCTCATCCAACATGAGATAAGGAAGATGGGAAGCTCCCAAGCCTTTAACTGCTGTATTTTCTAAAATTACAAAATCTTTCTCTGGAAATCTCAACTTTTGTACTAGATATAAAGAAACTATTACTTATTTTGATCAACAGACTATACTGACATCCATGTTCAAAGAACATAACTTGAAATTTAAACTTAAAGACATAGCATATGAGACAAAGAACATACATTTGTGAGGTTTTTCAGGATATATTATATTTACTTTCCACACACTCTTTGAGTATTTTTCAGGGAAGGGTCCCACCACTTTCTCCAGAGTTTTAAATGCCTCATGAAAAACCTCAGCTTTGGCTGTTCCAGCTTGAAACTGTTGCATTCAGAAGCATCCTTGCATAAAAAATGTTAAGACTTGAAGAAAGAAACAAGATGAATGCTTATTTTGTCCCTGTCAGAAAATATCTTTAAATAAATTTCTTCCACCTTTGTTCTGAATGACAGAAAGTGAGATGATAATTTTTCTTAACAAGTACCTCTGAGAGCACTGAAGTCTGTACTACAGATTTGAGAAAATTGCTAATTCTTCTTGCCAACCACTATACATGCAAGGACCAAGTGTAGAGAAATCTCCATTGAGAGGTCTTATAAATACCGAAGAAAATAAAAGCAATCTTTCCAAATTATTCAGAAAATAATAAAGTATCCATTAATAATTTCTGGAAGAAATGCAACTTATTTTTGGAAAAGAGTAAAAAATCATATAATTTCATAAGGGTTGTTACTATTTCTTACAGATGTTTTTCTAGAACGATATGGAAACAGGATGGTAAATATATGAATTCTTCTCTTTGGAAAGCAATGGACTAAAAATATTGTGGAGGACTTTCTCTATATGGATCTTTAGAAGTTGTCTTAGGTAAAAAAAAAAATCCAGTATTCCAGAGTATTGGGAAAGTAGAGCAAATGAATAAAGGATTTTGATAAGTAATCGATCTAGGTTAATAGAGACCACAGAATATTTATGAGCTCAACAGGAGTAAAATACATGTTAACTTCTTGTAGAGGAATTTACAGAACTATTTTTTTTATGAAAGGAGATGATAGCAAGAAAACAGAGCAACTATTGTGTTTGCATAGCTAAAATATAACAATTACATAACAAAGAAGGGATAAAGTCCAGCCGAGAACTTTTGGATAAAACTTCAGGTGCTCTGGTACCTTTACTGGAACAGAAATGAGGAAAAAAAAATCTGTAGCAGGGAAATTTTACTCTGTTGAGTAAGTAAATAACCAACCAAAAGAAAAAAATATACCTTCTGTTATCTCTCAAATAATCGCCTGAGTTGCAAACAAAACTTGTTCCTCTTTCAGATTCTGTTAATCAGACAGGTCTCATTCATAAAATGTCCTGAGCTGGAAGAGACCCACAAGGATCATTGAGTCCAACTCCTGGTCCTGCACAGGACACCCCAACAATCCCACCCTGTGCCTGAGAGCATTGTCCAAACACTCCTTGAGCTCTGGCAGCCTTGGAGCTGTGACCACTGCCCTGGGGAGCCTGGTCCAGTGGCCAACCACCCTCTATGTGAAGAACCTTTTCCTATTATCCAGCCTAACCCTCCTGACACAGCCACAGCCATTCCCTCAGGTCCTGTCACTGGTCACCAAAGAGATCAGAGCTGCTCCTTCCTCTTCTTCTCAGAAGGAAGTTGTAGACTACAATGAGGTCTCCCCTCAGTCTCCTCCACAATAAACAAACCAAGTGACCTCAGCTACTCCTCATCAGTCTTGCGCCCAGGGTTTTTCACAGAATCACAGCATCATTAGGGTTAGGAAGGACCTCTGGAGATCATCCAGTCCAACCCCCCCTGCTAAGGCAGGGTCACCTGGAGCAGGTGACTCAGGAACACATCCAGGTGGGTTTGGAATGTCTCCAGAGAGGGAGACCACAACCTCCCCAGGCAGCCTGTTCCAGTGCTCTGCCACTCTCAATGGAAAGTTCTTCTGCATGTTGAGGTGGAACTTCTTGTGTTTTAGTTTATGGCCATTGCTCCCCATCCTGTCACTGGGCACCACTGAAAAGTCTGGTGCCATCCTCTTAATGCCTACCTTTGAGATATTAATATGCAATAATGAGATCGCCTCTCAGTCTTCTCTTCTCCAGACTAACCAGGCCTAGCTTCTGAAGTCTCTCCTCATCAGAGATGCTCCAGATCCCTCATCATCTTTGTAACTCTCCACTGGACCCTCTCCAGGAGCTCCTTGTCTTTCTTGTACTGAAGAGCCCAGAACTGGACACAAGCACTCCAGATGTGGCCTCACTAGGGCCAAGTCGAAGGGAAGGATCACCTCCCAGAGCTGCTAGCCACATTCTTCCTGATGCACCCCATGATACCATTGGCCATCCTGGCCCCAGGTTGCACTGCCAGCTCATATTCAACTTGTCATCCACCAAGACTCCCAAGTCCTTCTCTACAGAGCTGCTCTCTGGTAGATCAGCCCCCAACCTATGCTGGTACTTGAGGTTATTTGTCCCCAGGTGCAGAACCCTACACTTGCCCTTGTTGTACCTCATTAGGCTTCTCTCTGCCCAACTCTCCAGCCTATCAAGGCCCCACTGAATAGCAGCACAGCCTACAGGTGTATCAGCCATTCCCCCCAGTTTTGTATCAACAGCAAACTTGCTGAGGGTACATTCTATCCCATTGCCCAGGTCACTGATAAACAAGTTGGATAAGATTGGACCCAGTACTGATCCCTGGGGAACACCATTGACTACATGCCTCCAACTGGATTCTGCCATGCTGATCACGACCCTCTGAGCTCTGCCAGTCACACAGTTCTTGATCCACCTCACTGTCTGTATTGGGTCTGACTGAGATAGAGTTCATTTTCTATTAGCAGCCCTCACAGTGCTGTGCTTTGCATTGGAAGCTGGAACGGTGTTGACAACACACCAGTGTTTTGGCTGCTGCTGAGCAGCACTAGCACAGCATCAGTGCTGTCTCTCAACATTCCCCCCCCCCCCCCCCCCATCAAGGGGCTGGGAGTGAGCAAGATCCTGAGAGGTGACACAACCAGGCCAGCTGACCCAAATTAACCAAAGGGATATTCCATACCATGTGACATCAGCTCAGATATAAAGGCTAAGGGACGGAAGCAGAATGGGGGCGGCATTCTTTATTCTATGTTTGCCTTCTGGAGCAACCACTATGCATGCTGAAGCCCTGCTTCCTGGGAAGTGTCTGAACATTGCTCACTGATGGGAAGTAGAAATTAACTTTTCCCCTTTGCTTATGCACATGCAAACTTTTGCTTTTCCTTTTTTCGCTTTAGTAAACTGTCTTATCTCAACCTACGAGTTGTTCTCCATCTTATTTCCTTGCCCCTGTCCCACTGGGGAGTGATAGAACAGTTTGATGGGTACCTGGTGCCCAGCCAAGGTCAAACCACTACACTATTCATTCATCCAACCCACATTTCCTGAGCTTACCTACAAGGATGTTATGGGAGATGGTGTCAAAAGCCTTGATGAAGTCTAGGTAGACAACATCCACTGCTCTCCCCTCATTGACTCATCCTGCCATGCCATTACAGAAGGCTATCGAATTGGTCAAAAATTATTTCCCCTTGGTGAATCCATGCTAATTACTCATTATGACCTCCTTTTCTTCTACAGGTTTGTTGATGACCTCCAGAATGACCTGTTCAATCACCTTTCCAGGGATGGGAGGGAGGCTGACTGGCTCGTAGTTTCTTGGGTCCTCCTTCTTGCCCTTTTTGAAGATGGGAGTAACATTGGCCTTTCTCCAATCATTGGGCACCTCTCTCATTCTCCACAACTTTTTCAAAGATGATGGAGAACCACAAAGTAACAACAGTAACATCATCTGCCAGCTCCCTCATCACCCATAGGTGCATCATGGGCTCATGGATTTATGGGTGTTGAGTCTGTTTAGCCAATCTCTAACACAACCCTCTACGACCAGGGGAAGTTTCCTTTCTCTAGTCTTCCTCTCTTACCTCTGAGGTCTGTGACTCCTGAGAGTCATCCTCGGCAGTGAAGACTGAGGCAAAGAAGACATTCAGTAATTCTGCCTTCTCTGTATCTTCCATTACCAGGACACCCATTGGATTCAGCAGAAGCCCCACATTTTCCCTAATCTTCCTTTTGCTGCTGACATACTTGTACAAGCTCTTCTTTTTATCCTTGATGTCCTTTGCCAGATTCAAATCCAAGTGGGCCTTGGCTTTCCTTGTCATATCCCTGCATACCCTGACAATATTCCTATAGTTTTCCCACATGGCCTGTCCCTTTTTCCACATCCCATAAATTTCTTTCTTGCGTTTGAGATTTGCTAGAAGCTCCCTGCTCATCCATGCACATCTGCCCCCTTTCCCTGATTTCTTGCTCATGGGGATACATTGGTCTTCAGCTTGGAGGAAGTAGTGCTTAAATACTGACCAGCTCTCTTGAACTCCCTTCTTCTAGAGCCCCATCCCATGGGATTCCTCTGAGCAGGTCCCTGAAGGCTGACATTGGCTCTCCTAAAGTTTTTCTTCCCTCACACAGAATCCTGAGTTCTACCATCTCATGGTCACTAAAGCCAAGGCTGCCCCCAACCTTCATGTCTTCAACCAGTCCCTCCTGGTTCGTAAGTACAAGGTCCAGCAACACACCTTTCCTTATTGACTCTTCCACCACTTGCATCAAAAAGTTATCATCAATGATCTGCAGGAACTTCCTGGACTGTGTGTGCTGGGCCATGTTGACTCTCCAACAAATATCAGGGTGGTTTAAGTTCCCTGGGAGAACCAGGGCCTGTGACTGCGAGGCTATTTCCAGTTGCCCATAGAAAGCCTCATCAACTTCCTCCTCCTGATCAGGTGGCCTGTAGTAAACACCCGCAACAATGTCACCTATATCAGCCTGTCCCTTAATTCTCACCCATAAACTCCCACCTCGTTCATCTGTCCCTGGGTAGAACTCAATACATTCCAGTTGCTCTCTCACCTAAAGATCAATTCCACCACCTCGCTTCCCTGACCTGTTGTTTCTAAAAAGTACGTACTCATTCACAACAACATTCCAGTCACGTGAACTATCCCATCATGCCTCTCTCATTGCAATGAGATCATGGCCCTGCAGCCGCATAGATTTCCAGTTCTTCCTGTTTATTACCTATGCTGCATGTGTTTGTATACAGACACTTCAGAGAGGCAATCAGGCATGCAGGTTCCCTAGAAAGGGTATAAGAGGATTCACCATAACCATAACCACTCTCGATATGGTTTTTCCTTTGATCCTTACCTTGAGGGGCAGTCAAGGAACATCATTCACTACAATGACTGGTATGACCTACTCCCCAGGAGGAAGCAAAGGCATGAGTATTGCCACTTTGGACCCTATCCCCGAGTCCTTTGTTTTAAAGCCCATCTCACCAAATTGGCCAACCTGCTGCCAAAACTTCTCCTGCTCTTTTAAGACAGGTGGATCCTATCCCTCCCTAACAGGCTGCAATCATTAAAGCACAACCCACTGTCATAAAAGCCAAAACCTTCTTGATGGCACCAGCCACAGAGCCAGACTGATCTGCACTATGCATCTGCTTTTGGCAATCCCCATTTCTCTGACCAGTAGGACAGATGAGAAGATGACTTGGGCACGGATGTTTCTCACCTGCCTCGCCAAGGCTTTATAGTCTTCCTTGATCCTACCTACTTTTTGGCTTGCAGCATCATTTGTACCCACATGAATAAGTAATAGCAGGTAGTAGTCTGTACTCTAGACAAGTTGGGGCACTCTTGGCAACATCATGGATATCAGCCCCCAGCAGGTGGCATACCTCTCCCAGCTCTATCAGGCTGGCAGATGGGGGCCTCAGTGCCCCATAACAGAGAGTCACCCACTACGATCACTCAACATTTCCTTTTACGGTAACTACCATGCGCTGCTGGTGAAGGTTCCCTTTATTGGCCTTGCTCATGGACATCTAATCTTTACAACATCATATCTTTTTGGGACACCTTCCACTAGATCAGGTTACTCAGGGCCCAATCCAACAGTCCTAATTCTCTCAGCCTTTCCTCATAGCAGAGGTGCTCCTGCCCTCTAACCATCTTGGTGTCCTCTTCTGGACTTGCTCCAACAGGTCCATGTCCTTCCTATGCTGGGGACACCAGAGCTGGAGGCAGTACTGCAGGTTGGGTCTCACCAGAGCAAAGTAGAGGGACAGAATCACCTCCCTCGACCTGCTGGCCACTCCTCTTTGGGTACAGCCCAGCACGCAGGGGGTTTCTGGGTGCCAGTGCACATGGACGGGGCATGTCCAACCTCTCACCAACCAGCACCCCCAAGTCTTGCTCCCCAGGGCTGCTCTTCACTCTCTACAACTTCCTGAAAGGTGGTTGTAGTCAGGTGGGGGTTGGTCTCTTTCTCCAGGCAGCAACTGTCAGAACAAGAGGACGGAGTCTTAAGCCGCACCAAGGGAAATGTAGGTTGGATGTCAGGAAAAAGTTTTTTACTGAAAGAGTGATAAAGTACTGGAATTGTCTGCCCAGGGAGGTGGTGTAGTCACCATCCCTGGATGTGTTTTAAAAAAGATTGGACGTGGCACTCAGTGCCATGGTTTAATTGAGGTGTTAGGGCATGGGTTGGACTCAATGATCTTAAAGGTCTCTTCCAACCTAGTGATTCTGTGATTCTTGATCTGTACATCCACCAGCCTGGATTGATCCTGAGGATTGCCCTGACCCAGGTGCAGCACCAGCACTTGGTCTTGTTAAACCTCATGAGATTCCAATGGGCCACTTCTTGAGCTTGTCCAGATCCCTCTGGATGGCCCTGTCCTTTAGGTGAGTCACCTGCACCACTCAGTTTGGTGCCATCTGCAAACCTGCTAAGGGTGCCCTTGATCCCTTTGTGTCATTAATGAAGATAACACTGGTCCCAATACAGACCCCTGGAGGGACACCACTAGTCAATGATGTCCATTGAGCCTCAGAGTTGTTGACTACAACCCTCTGGATGCGACCATGCAACCAATTCCTTCTCCCCTGAAGAATCCATCCATCAAATCCATCTGTCTCCAATTTAGAGAGAAAGATGTTGTGGGGCTCCATATCAAAGGCTTTACATAAAGGACATCTGTAGCACTTCCCTTGTCCACTGATGGAGTCACTCCATCAGAGGAAGCCACTGGGTTGGTCAGGCAGGACTTGCCCTTGGTGAAGTTGTTCAGGCTGTCCCAAATCACCTCCCCGTCCTCCATGTGCCTCAGCAGAGCTTCCTGGAGAGTCTGTTTCATGATCTTCCCAGGCACAGGGGTGAGGCTGACAGGCCAGTGGTTCCTGGGGTCCTCCTTTCTATCCTTTTTAAAGAGGGGACAATATTTCTCTTTTTCCAGTCACCTGGGACTTCACCTGACTACCATGCCTTTTCAAATATCATGGAGAGTGGCTTGGCAACTACATCAGTCAATTCCCTCAGGACTCTGGGATGCATCTCATCAGGTTCCTCAGATGATCATGAGCCTGATCTTAAAGTGGAAGGGTCTTTTCTCCCCCAGTCCCCATCCTGCTGTCCATCCATTTGACAGGTGTGGCAAGAGAGATTGGCATTGAAGACTGAGGCAAAAAAATTGTAGGGTACCTCAGCCTTTTCCTTGTCAATTCTTAACAGTTTCCCAGCACTGTTTATCAGGGGGGTAACACCTTTTATGACTGCTGACAGACCAGTAAAAGTCCTTCCTGTTATTCTTTGCGTCTCTTGCCAGGTTCAGTTCCAGTTTTGCCTTGGCCTTCTTGACCCCATCCCAACACAACTGGACTGCATCCCTATACTCTTCCCAGGATACCTATCCTTGTTTCTATTGCCCGTGCATTTCCTTCTTACCCTTTAGTTTGACCAGCAGGTCTCTACTCAGACATGCCCATCTCTTGCCTTCCTTGCCCAATTTCTTGCTCCTGGGGATCACTGGCTCTCATGCTCTATGGAAGGCTTCCTTCAACATCTGCCAGCTCTATTCTGCTTCCCTGTCCCTGAGGGCAGTTTCCATGGGGTTCCTATTGACTGACTCCTAAAAGAGCTGGAAAGTTTGCTTTCCTAAAGTTCATTGTCCCAACTTTACTCTTCCTCTCCATAATTCTACCAGGCACTCAAGTGAGCTGGACAGGCCTGTAGTTTCCAGGATCATCCTTCTTGCCCTTCTTTAAAATTGGGACGTTTGCCAGCTTTCAGTCAGCTGAAGCCTCTCCAGATTCCCAAGATCATTCAAAAATCATTGAGAGAGGTCTTGTGGTGACATCAGCAGCTCTTTGAGGAGCCAAAGATGGAGGCAAAGAATGCATTAAACATCTCTGTCTCAGCCACATCCCTGTTTGTGAGGTGACCGTTCTCATCCTGTAATGGGCCAATGTTATTTCTTCACTGCCTTTTGCTATTAATGTATTAAAAAAAATCTGTTTATTGTCCCCCACAGTTTTGGCAGCTCCGACTCCAGCTGAGCTTTGGCCACACAAATTTTCTCCCTACAGTGGCGAGCAGCATCTCTGTATTCTTCCCATACCACCTGACCTTGCTTCCACTGGGCACACACCTTCCTTTATAGCCCTATTTCCAATAGGAGATCACTCTTCAGCCATGCCTGGCCTTCTGCCTCACCTGCTTGACTTCCAGCATTGGGCAATTTCCTTCTCCTGTGCCCTTAGGTGATGTTTAAAAAATGACCAGCACTAAGGGACCCCAGCATCTTCAGAAGTTTTTTCCCAGGGGACCTTACTCACTAGTTCCCTCAGCAGCCTGAAGTCTGCTCTCCTCATGTCCAGAGTTGAGGTTTTGCTGGCACTTTTCCTCCTGTCAAGAGATTTTAAACTCAATCTCTTCATGGTCACTGTGGCCATGATGGCTGCCAATCACCACTTTGCTCATTAGATCCTGTGTTGACCAGCAGCAGATCAAGGAGGGCATCTTTCTGAGTCGGCTCCCTTAGGACCTGTTCCATGAAGTTGTCATCCATGTGTTTTAGCAATCTTTTGGACCTGTTTGTACCAGCTGTGTGATATTCCCAGTTAACAACTGGAAAGCTCAAATTCCCCATAAGGACAAGGGTGGTTGATTTAGAGGTATTCCTCAAAGAATAATTCATCAGTGTCATGGTCCTGGCTAGAAGGTCTATAAAAGATTTTCACAATGACATCCTCATTATTTGTTTGCCCCTTGATTCTTACCCAGAGGATCTCAACCATGCCGTGGCCAACAGTAAACTCCACACATTCCCGTCCCTCCATTACATAGTGCCACACCCCCCCAACATTACCTGCCCTTCCTATCCCTCCTAAAGAGACTGTAATCATTCATCATAACATACCAGTCTTGAAGTAATTCAAAGCTGTACAATCACAGTCTCCAAGTCTCCAGAAGTCCTTGCTACTACCATCTCAGGAGTACAGAAATGCAGTCTGTAAACATACCTTCAGTAATTGTCTCACATTTCTATGTTATATAAGAAAGATTAGATATAACATCCTTCCTGTGTTTTTTCTCTGGACTGGTATCTAGTGCCATTTGTTTTGTCCTCCCAAGCAAACAATTAATTATTTTGCTAACTTTCTTTATCAAAGTTTGCAATTTGTCAACCAAACTTTCAAGGACAAATGATAATAGCAATAAAAAGCTCAGTGTAGATACTTGCTGTTTGTCACTGGAAAATTTATCAGCATAACCAATCACTTTCACTCCAAATTATAGGCATAAAAACTCACTGTCAGGGATCACATATTCTAAATAGCACTAATTATCTATACTTCTTAAATGCATTTCTAAAATGCAAGATTAGAAGAAGTAAACATCTGGCAAGATTCTTGCAGCATCAAGAACAGGTTCTCTCAATCACGGTTTACTAATTTCTTGAAGTCAAAATGGTAGCACCATTAGCAACAGTTTTTCAGTTGTGTGCTTTATCAATGAGAAAAGTAAAGCTAGCATACAGGTGAATCAAAAAGCTCCTCTTCCACTTTTTCAGCGTCTCGAATGCTGAAATGTTACAATCTGAATTGTACAATCAGTTGTTTTCAGAAATATACATGAAAGGTATACCTTCAAAACAAGTTCCAAGATGACCAATTGAAACAGCAGCAACTTTAACCAGAAAAATAATTCAAATATTCTTCTGGCTCAGTGGTTACCAAACAAGTTATATTTCTTTAAGAAGAAGTCTATGCAGCAGTGGGGTAAGATGTTGGAAAATTCTTTTAAATTTAGCACAATACTATATGATCCCTATATTAGTGGTTAATGCTTAGTTTTGTACCATACAGTGCTTAGTACAAATGCCAGAGATTACTGTGCCCTTGTGTTAACTCCCTACATCTGTGACTAATAAGTCTTATGCCAGCTAATGCTTCCTTATTTATTTATATCAGTGATTAATATGTTACTAGCAGATGTCTTAGTTTTGAGAACAGAGAGAGAGAGAGTACTGGAGTAAAGAATGATAAGGGAAGTGCATTGTGACCTGACCACATATTTGAGATACTCTCAAGGAGGAAAGATTCATCACATAATTCAGGAACATAAAAGGGAATTTAAAGGAATGGGATGTTCCCAAATGACCACCAAAGACCCTCAAAAGACCCCTACTCATATACAAATATGTTTGTGGAAATAACAAGCATGTATGCATGTATTCAGGAAATGTGATGAAAATGTAATAGACATATGATGAATATATATTAGTTTCAGGAATATAACTTGGTCTGTTAGGTTACTGGGCATGCATGCTTTGAGGAGAATTCCCCATGCATCCAGTGCTGCTGATGAAGCAATGTTTGCTTCCTAACATAAAAAAATTGCTTGGAACGTTTATTTCCCAGTTTTAGGTAACAATGGTAATCATATATTTGAGTGGAAGCAGCTTATGTCGGAACCCAGGACATCCCTCTGGCTGCCTTGGATGGCTCGAGCTCCTGGCAAGGAGCTGAGAGACCTTGGCACAAAGCCAAAGACACCTGTGCTTTTGATCTTAACCCATGGACAAAATTATCAACTTTATGTGAAGATTTACAAGCCACAAGAGTTTAAGTAGAATGATAGTAAGTTTGTCACAAGACAGAAAAGTACAATTTTGGGGTTTTTAGAATGGGAGTTCAGAAGCCAAGATGGAGGGATTTGGGTGTGCCTTGTCTTTCTTCTTTCTTCTTCTTAGCCTACATCTTCTGCGTGATGGTGGCACTTTTGGATTGGTTTAGAGTAGAGGCGGACTGTCTAACATAGGTGATAGGTATTGGAAAATTATTGTAAATAAAGTACATGTAGTTCTTAGTATAAAAAACTAACACCGCCTCAGGGGCGTGCAGTGTGCCACAGACCAACTTGCTAGACAGACCTCAGCAGGTCAGAAAAAGAATGTTATAGATAAGAGAAAATAAACAACCTTGAAAACCACAGCTGAGGAATCCTGACTCCTTCTTTGATCTCAGGGCTGGGAAAAAGAGACTTTCTAACACCTCGAAGTCATCTCGACCACAGAGACTCCGAGAGCTTAGATTCACAATGTTGTTAAACTGATAAGCTCAAACATCAATTTTGTGTACAGAGTTAAAGAAAAACAAACACATTTAGTCTCTGCCATTTACATAAGTCTCACAACAAGTCCTTTAGCACAAAACCTCCTAAAATATTGATGCTGGCATGCTATACAATTACTTCTCACTTGCATTTGAGCCACATTTCTTCTATCACTATTTACCATAGTATATGCCTGCAGAAGATGAACCACAGTGATCATTTAGCAGTAACAGAATTATAGAATAATTCAGTTAAGAAGGAACCTCAGGAGGCCTTTGGTTGATCCTTGTGATCAAAGCAGGGTGAGCAAGACCATGTATCCTGGTTCCAACCAGGACAAGGTTAATTTTTGCAGTAGTTGTGAGGGGGCATGGCCAGGACCCAGAAGTTATTCTATACTACCTAACATCATTTCTGGGGGCAAGGGGAAAGGGAGCGTCTTCTGGGGAGAAGGGGCTCCTTCCAGTGGAGTAAGTGGGGCAGAGGAAGCCATCCAGCCATCTGCTATTGTAGGGGGGTTTCCATGTGAATAATTTCCTTTCTTGTACCCTTTGTCATTAGTATTGTTGCTCTCACTGTTAGTTTTCTTATCTCATTGCTGTTTCCAGTAAATTGTCCTTATCTCAACCCATGATCTTTGCCCTCTGTATCTCCAATTCTCCTCCCCGGCCCACCACCCACCACAGCAGGAGGGGGAGGGGAAAACGGGAGAGCAAGAGAAGGGCACATAGTTTGAGAGAGTCTTGGTGGGGGCACTGAATTGGGAAGTATCCCTCCTAAACCATGACACCATGTTATGCAGGGCTAATCCAGCCAGGTCTTGAAAACATCCAAGAATGAAAAATGCATAGATTCTCTGGGCTTTTCCAATGCTCAACTGTCCTGATAGTGAAAAAGGTTTTCCTTATATCTAGTCAGAACCTCCCATTTCAATCTAAGTCCATTGTGTCTCATCCTTGCTCCACAACACTGTGGAAAGCCTGACTCAAGTCTTCCAGATAATCTCATAGGTATGAGGAAACTGCTCTAAGGTCTGTCTGTTCATTGTGTGTCACCCCATCTGTGTGTCCCTGTCATCATCATCATGTACATCCACCCTCAAAGACTTGTTATCCAGGCTGCACAACCCCAATACCCTCACCTTCTCTGGAATCTCCCTCATCTCCTCTTCTCCCTCTCCACCTAATCTGACCACCTATAAAGATTTAATTTTGTTTCAGGATTAAAGAGAAGAAAACAATATTGCTTCTTTTTACTATTGCCATGAAAATACATAAGCACTGAATACTTTGATTAACAAGAATATGCCCAAACCCCTACCTTACTAATCTCATTTATCTCAGTCATTGCTTCTTAGGGAGAATATTAAAAACAGCAGTATGTATTACAAATTTTAGCTAAAGAATTATTTTCTCAGCTGACAGTTTATCCTATTCCCTGTCCACAGCTAAGGTTTTCAGGCTTCATTTCTGCTATATATATTGTGTTCATTGAACTACTTTTGATTTCATGTTCATAAAATTTGATGATGGCAATCAAGACAAGCATTACATGTTAAAACACTTTTGACCTGGTTAAGAGTTCAATACTTGTAATGCTGCCTTGAAATAATTTCTTATGTAGAGCAACTGAAACCATTCCTTTAAAGAATTTAATCCTCATATTGGAAAAGATTTAAAATTATTCTGTCCTTCATGAATTTGAGTTTTGTTTTGAAGTATAATTAGTCAATTTTTGAACCTTCAGAAGTTTCTTCTGAATCAGGGCTCAAAACAATTTTGTATCGAAAAATTAATTACTCTTTAGCACTATTGAAATACAGAAGTTGGGAGAACTAACTTTAACTCTGTGTTTTAAAACTGGAAAAAAAATACATTGATATATATGACTGCTAGATTACCTTTAAGGGTTCCATCACTTCCAGATGGAGAGCAGACTGACTGTGGTGACCTCAAGGAAAAAGATGCAGCATTCCTTACTGAAGGATCGCCATCCTAAAGTGACCATGATAAAAAAAAAAAAAATCATGAACACTTCATAAAATAAAGACCAAAATTAGTACATACACTGATGAAATAGGCTGGATGAAAAAGCATACAAAATATTAGAAAAATATTTATTTATATAAAAAACTTTGTCATTTGGACTGCTATTAGACTACTATATAGGCAAAATTCAAAAAAACAATCAGCCTTAAGAATTTAGAACCAGAACATGCACACAAAAATAAATCCATGTATGCCTTCCAGCTAAATAAGCACTTTGGTTGACATTAAGATTTCATTTAGAAGTTTTTTGTTACATATAGTAAAGAGCTGAAAAACAGAAAGATGAACTCTCTACAATACCAACAGAAAGAAATTGAGTATAATAAGTAGATTTTTGTTTTTTAAACAAATTCAGCATTTTTAAATTAGTCTACCCTAAAGTTTACTAGAATGCCATCTTACTTTTACAGTTAAGCAAACCAAAACTTTGTATTCATACCCTCCAACATAAAAAAATCATGACTGAACAAAATCTGTAGCACACCCATTGTGGCAACTGAGATAGATGGATGTCAACTACACACTCCCTCTGACAATGGCCAAAAAGCCAATTTTGACATGCATAGCAGTAGATCAGTCACTGCATGTTATGCCTTGTGAAGGCATAGTTCACACTGCTTAGGAATAAAGAAAATAGTTTGATATTTATGGACTGATAGTGCTTACAAGGCAAAGAATATAAATTCATAGGAAACCATATTTCATCAATTTCATCATACATAGGCATTTACAAAACAATTCTATTAGATCTTTTCCCCCTCTCACAGCAAAATAAATCTAAACCTCATGATGTGCTATTAATTAAACTTATTTTTCTAACTGCTTGCAAAAAGACTTGTTGCCTGGTGAGAAAGCCTCAAGTGCAAAAAAATCTAATATTCTGATTTGATGCAATAAAAACAACTTAACCTTAAACTTAATGCTTATTATTGCAAGTCAAAATGAATTAATTTGCTGATGTAACAGTTACTTGTTTATTTTATACACCAAAAGTAAGGAGAACATTTTTTCAAACATTAATAATCATTGAACTATAACAAATCTCAAATCCACCAAAATACTGGGGGGAACAAAAGCTTAGTAACTTTTATAGATATATTTTTTATTAGAACAGGAGAGGTCCTCTACCCATGGACTGCCAGGGACAAAGACGAAAACGTCTTTTATTAAATTAATTGAACTAACTAATTAGGTAGATGATCCTTCAGGTACACACATGCCATTCCTGAAAATTTGTCAGCTACTGCAGAAGTCCTCATTTACTGTTTCCTAGATGAGAACTCCATCAAAAGGTGAAATGGAAGCACAGACTTATATTCTGGGCATGTTCTCACATGCACTTACAGCCCAAAAAGCCAACTGCAGTCCGGGCTGCATCAAAAGCAGTGTAACCCAGCAGGTCAAGGGAAGTGATTCTGTCCCTCTACTCTGCTCTGGTGAGACCCCACCTGCAGTACTGCCTCCAGCTCTGGAGTCCCCAGCACAGCAAGGACACGGACCTGCTGAAGCAAGCCCAGAAGAGGCCACCAAGATGATTAGAGGGCAGGAGCACCTCTGCTATGAGGAAAGGCTGAGAGAATTAGGACTCTTCAGCCTGGAGAAGAGAAAGCTCCAGGGAGACCTTAGAGAAGCCTTCCAATAACTGAAGGGAGCCTGCAACAAAGCCAGAGGAGGACTCTTTATTAGGGAGTGTAGCAATAGGACAAGGAGCAAGGGCTTAAAGCTGAAAGACGGTAGATCTAGATTAGATGTTAGGAAGGAAGTCTTCCCTGTGAGTGTGGTGAGGCCCTGGGACAAGTTGTCCAGAGAAGCTGTGTCTGCCAAATCCCCAAAGTGTTCAAGGCCAGGCTGGATGGGGCCTGGAGCAACCTGGTCCAGCGGAAGGTGTCCCTGTCCACAGTAGGTGGTTGGAACATGATAGTCATTAAGGTCCCTTTCAACCTAAGCCATTCTATGATTCTCTGGTTTCTCAAAAAATGGTCCTTTACTTGAGTATATGCACAGTGAGCCTTCAAGTATATGCTTGCTGATTTAGTAGAACTGAATATTGCAAACCCACAATATCCTGCAGACATTCATAACTTCTAAAGAAAAAAATCCCAAAGCTAAAAAAAAAGATAAAGTTTCAGATTTTATGATTTAATAATCCTTGTTCATAACTATCTCTTCCAATGTTAATACTGCTTTTAAAAAAGGTGCAACATTATGATTAATGTGATTTTTCATATATAAATGCAAACCTTGAATTACTTCAACTTGTTCAAACTGTTTTCTGCAGGATAGCTACTAAAATCAGTTCTTAAAGGTATACTTACTTTTTACCCTCGGTCTTTTTCCCATTAAACCGAACAACGATGGTATGCTTTATGTTTTCATAGTCGGTCAGTTTTGAATGAGTTTCATAGAATTGTTAAGGTTGGAAAATATCTTTAAGATCATCAAGTCCAACCAATAACGTAGCACCACCATTATGTTGACCATTAAACCATGTCCCCAAGTGCCACATCCACACATTTTTTGAACACTTCCAAGGATGGTGACTCAACCAATGCCCTGGGCAGTCTGTTCCAATGCTTGACAACCGTTTTCATGAAGAAATTTTCCCTAATATCCTATCTAAACCTCCCCTGGAACAACTTGAGGCCATTTCCTCTTGTCCTGTCTCTTGTTCCCCAGAAGAACGCAACACCCACCGGGCTCCACCCTCCTTTAAGGGAGTTGTAGAGAGTGAGAAGGTTCTCCCTGAGCATCCTGTTCTCCAGGATGAGCCCCCTCAGCTACTCCTGATGCTCCAGACCCCTGCCCAGCTCCATTGCCCTTCTCTGGACTCGCTCCAGCACCGCAATGTCTTTCTTGCAGTGAGGGGCCCAGAACTGGACACAGCACTCGAGGTGTGGCCTCACCAGTGCAGAGTTCAGAGGGACAATCACTGCCCTGGTCCTGCTGGTCACACCATTTCTGATCCAAGCCAGAATGCCATTGGCCTTCTTGCCCACCTAGGCACACACTGGCTCATGTTCAGCTGCTGTCACTCAGCCCCCCCAGGTCCTTTTCCTGTGGGCAGCTTTCCAGCCACTGTTTCCCAAGCCTGTAGTGTTGCAGGGGGTTGTGTGACTCAAATGCGGGACCTGGCACTTGGCCTTGTTGAACCTCATACAATTGGCCTTGTCCCATTGCTCCAGCCTGTCCAGATCCCTCTGCAGAGCCTTCCTGCCCTCCAGCAGATCAACATTCCCACTCAACTTGGTGCCCTCTGTAAACTCGCTGAGGTTGCACTTGATCCCCTTGTCCAGGTCATCAATGAAGATATTAAAAAGGGCTGGCCCCCATACTGAGCTTTGGAGAACTCCACTGGTGACTGGCTGCCAACTGGATGTAGCTCCATTCTCCACCACTCCCTGGGCCTGACCATCCAGACAGTTCCTAGCCCAGTGAAGAGAGCACCTGTCCAACCCATGGGCTGCCAGCTTTTCCAGGAAAATGCTGTGGGAGACAGCATCAAAGGCTTTACTGAAGCACAGGTAGTCACACACACAGCCTTTCCCTCACACACTAGGTGGGTCACCTGGTCATAAAAGGAGATCAGGTTGGTCAAGCAGGACCTGCCTTTCCTAAACCCCTGCTGGCTGGCCCTGATCCCCTGGTTGTCCTGCACATGCCATGTGATCACACTCAATCCATTCCATAACCTTCCCAGGTACTGAGGTCAGGCTGACAGGCCTGTAGCTCCCCAGATCCTCCTTCCAGCCCTTCTTGTTTATGGTTGTCACATTGGCAACTCCAGTCACCTGGGACCTCCTCAGTTGGCCAGGATTGCTGGTAAATGATGGACAGTGTCTTGGTGACCTCTTCTGTCAGCTCCCTTAGTACCCTTGGCTGGATCCTATCCAACCCCATAGATGTGTGGGGGTCTAAGTAGCATACCAAGTCTTTTCCTCATCGTTTGTCACTGTTTACCTCCACATCAAATACAGGATGGAGATTCTCTTTGGCCCTCCTTTTGTTGCTGATGTATTTGTAGAATCACTTTTTGTTGTCTTTTACAACTGTAGGCAGATGAAGCTCTAGCTGGGCTTTGGCTCTTTGAATTTTCTCCCTGCATGACCTCACAACATCCTTGTAGTCCTACTGAGCTGCCTGCCTCTTTTTCCAGAGGTGATGCACTCTCTTGTTCTCCCCGAGTTCCATTCAAAGCTTTCTGTTCAGCCAGGCCGGTCTTCCCTGCTGGCTCGTCTTTCAGCACATGGGGACAGCCTGCTCCTGCTCCTTTTAGATTTCTTTTTTAAAGCACATCCAGCTTTCCTGGAGCCCTTTGCCCTTCAGGACTGCCTCCCAAGTGACTCTCTCAACCAGGCTCCCAAACAGGCCAGTCTGCACTCTGGAAGTCAAAGGTGGCAGTTCTGCTGATACCCCTGCTTACTTCTCTGAGAACAGAAAATTATCATTTCATGATCACTGTGCCCAAGATGGCCTCCAATTATCACATCCCACGCCAGCCCTTCTCTGTTCACAAACAGCAGGTCCAGTGGGGCACTTCTCCTGATTGGCTCACTCACCAGCAGTGTCAGTTCTTCCACACACTCCAGGTACCTCCTGGATTGTTTCCTCTGCTGTGCTCTATTTCCAGAATAGATCTGGTAAGGTCAAGTCCCCCATGAGTTTAAGGGCCAGCGATCGCAAGACTTCTCCCAGCTACTCACAGAACATTTTGACTTCTTCTTCATCCTGGCTGGGTGTTTTATAGGAGATTCCCATCAGGAGATCTGCTCTGTTGGCCTTTCCCTTGATTCTTACCCATAAACACTCAACCCTACTGGTACCAACATCAAGTTCCAGACAATCAGAACATTCCCTAATATACAAAAGATATCTAAAGCCTCTCCTTCCTTGCTCATCCCTTATAAAGAGTTTATACCCATCCATTGCAGCCTTTCAGTCATGCAAGTCATCCCACCATGTCGCCATGATTGCAACTATGTCATAGTTTCCCTGCTGCACCATGGCTTCCAGTTCCTCCTGTTTGTTGCCCATGCTGTATGCATTGTTGTAGATGCACTTCAGTTTCATGTGCTGATGAAACAAAACTAGGAGTGGCTGATACACCTGAAGGCCGTTCTGCCATTCAGGGGGACCTTGATAGGCTGGAGAATTGGGTGGAGAGAAGCCTAATGAGGTTCAACAAGGGCAAGTGTAGGGTCCTGCACCTCGGGAGGAATAACCCCAAGTACCAGCACAGGTTGGCCATGACCTACTAGAGAGGTAGTAGTTGGGGAATATATGTTCATTTAATGCCAAGAACAGCTTCCTATTTTGAAGAATTTGCATTGCTGAAACAGAGACTGAGAAAAATACCTGATGAGATTGTGTATTATGATAGATTCCTTCATTACAAACTCTCTTGTTGAAGATATCACTTCTTAGCTAATATTTTTCATCAGCATAATTCTTTCATTTAAAAAGAGAAGACTAATAAAACTAATAACTGTCTTAGAGTTCCAGTGTACTAATCCCTGTAAGGAATTTAGGTAGCCTGGTGTTATCAATACACTTGTTGAATACAACAGTTTTTTGCTTCCACAAGCTAATTTAGGAAAACAAGAGTTGCCCCTAGTTTTCATAAGGTAAATTAAATACATCTTTTTAAAATGTTTAAAAAAAGGCCTTCTTGTCACCAGGTTTTGATCAAGTTTTGTAACTATTGTAGGCATCACTAAGACCGCATAGTTCAAAGAACTAAAAGCAAAAAAAAAAAAAAAAAAAGAAACTTAAGTGCTTAAGTGCTGTCTCCTTAAGGGTTGTTAAGAGACTGTGTGCCAAACTTGTAAAGAAGAGTCAAAACATGCTTCATCCACAGGATGAGATGCTCATTAAGAAAGTGAAGAAGTTGAAAACACCATTGGAGAAAGTTGGTGGTTTTTTTCACTTATATTCAATACTTTAGCAAGAATTTCTCCCATGTGAAATCAAGTCACTAGGAAAACATATTATAAATAAATCAGGCCATAAAAGCACATAATAGATCTGTAAGAAAAAAAGTTAAAAGCAATTTTTGCCTTTGACAACACTACTATATTACTGAATAGGTTATGCAATTGTCTCATCTAATTGACAGTTAGGGGAATCTTCAGAAAGACATGTTAACTATAAACCTATTTAGAAACTAGTATTGTTTACATCAATATATTGATACAATAATTGCAGAGAGACTCTACCATCTCCTTATAATAAACTCACATGAGTAAGATTTTTTACTTTTCATACTTTCATCAGAATCAATGTCACAAACTGTTCCAAAGGACAGAGATCTAGAAAAATCTTAAAACTTCCACATTAAAGTTGCACATTTGAGTGCACACATCTGAAACCGAAATATATTTTCAGTGGTTTTATTCATCAACAGCATCCTCATAAAATATCTGACTTTTAAGGCAGCTACACACATACTTGGTTTATCACAGTAAATATTTGTTTTATCATCATAAACTGATCTAGGTAACATACATCACTACTTATCCTGTGCACCATCTGTAGATAGTCTTCATTTGAGCCATGTCTAGAATTATCAGCATGATGATTAGCTGAATTTCCAGACAATTGACTTGAAACTTTATTTTCATGGAGATTTCTCATCCCAGCTGTGACAATGGGACTAGATACTGAAGCTGAAATACAGAAAAATAAAAATAATTATACCAATATAGTCACACAATCATTAACTCCAAAAAATCTCACAGAAAAGGCCATAATATTAATGAGTTGGATGCAAGAGGTCTAGGATTGGAACAAGAATCCCAAATTTCTTCACTGAATCCTTTTTCCACAAATACCTTGAATAAAATTAGTATCTAAGTTTTAAATTTTCAAGAGACTTAAACCTAAATTCCATGTACAGATAAGCCAAGCTTCACTCCACATCTATCCTAATTGCAGTCAGCATCATACTCATAGGTTATAGAAAACTTTATTTTCCTCTATGCATTCTCTACCTGTAATAAATTCCAAGGTATTAATGAGACACAACATTACATACAGAACACCTATATAAATTCTAAGCACACTGCTAAACTTTAGGAACAGATGATTTAAAAGAATCTAACAAGAATTATATTTCCAAGAAAGGATTATGCCTAGATACTTAACAGTGTTCATGTTGTTCAAGATTGTTTTTAGAAAAAGGAAAAACAAAGAAATCCATGAATTCTGAAGGTCATCTTTGCCAGTTACTGCATACCTTGAGTATAATTCTAGCCAACTTAGCCTAGCCTACACTGCAAAGGTTTGGTATAGATAAATAAGCTGGCAGCAAAATTTACATTCCACTGGCAAAAATTATGTTTTCGCCAGTACAGCTAAACAATTGCCATTGCTAACAAATAAAAAGTTTTAGGGTTTTTAAAATTTTTCTATTGTCATGTATATGTGACAACTATGCAAAATCAGTGTACAGAGAGAAGCATTAACGCCAAGGTCACTGGTTCAATCCCTCTATGGGCCATTCACTTAAGAGTTGGACTCGATGATCCTTCTGGGATTTTTTGAAATAAAATAAATACTACCACTGTACAGTCAAGAAAGCAAAGCTTAAGCATACCCAGAAAATTCCCTACCAACTCCAAGATTTGCATTAAGCATGTGACTCCTTCCAAGAAATTGGAGAGCTGTGAAACACACACAAGAAGGTAAAGCTGACATAAGATAGGAGAATAAAATAAATATCAAAGACTTACCTTGCTGCATCTGAGGATGTGGTGTATAACTTGGAGGATGTGAATATGGCATGTATCCTGCAGGACTTTGAGGAGCATATGGACTAGGCACTGGACTGTTCTGTTGTGCCAAAAATCTGTTACCAGAGCTTGTTTGTGGTGGCACAAACCGGCTAAAAAATAAAATTAAAAAGTTGGAAAAATTTGGAAAAGGAAATTTATACAAATCTTTTATTTCTTTTAGAAGACTAAGGGAGCTGGGGGTGTTTAGTCTGGAGAAAAGAAGGCTCAGGGGACATTTTATTGTTGAAAGGACGTAACAAGCAACAGGACAAGAGGAAATGGCCTCAAGTTATTCTAGGGGAGGTTTAAATTATATATCAGGAAAAATTTCTTTACCAAAAGGTTTGTCAAGCACTGGCACACGCTGCCCAGACAAGTGATTAAGTCACCAACCTGGAGGTATTTAAAATGTGTGTACATGTGTCACTTAGGGACACGGTTTAGTAATGGACCTGACAGTGTTAGGTTAACGGTTGGACTTCATGATTTTAGAGGTCTTTTCCAACCTAAATGATTCTATAGGTACATGCTACTTGCTGACACTCAAAGTTTGAAAAAGAACTTGAAAGTTGATGAGAAAGCTGATGGAAGACTGGCCAAATTACTGGGCCTATCCTCCTCTGAGCAGCCTTTTGTATAACTGTTACAGCAGTATTCCATGTTTTTACAAGCCTTCTTTTCCACCCTTCTGTCACACTGGTAATGTTATACATGCTGGAACACATAGCCTCTTCTCTCCTGTTCTCCTGCCACAGGTAGAAAATAGCTCTAGGGGTCTCAGGAGGCAGGGGTATTATTTTAGCAGGAAAGAAAGTTTGCCAAAATTATGTGAGGGAGGGACAGCAGGGAATCTTGACTAATCAGAATACAAAGATTACTCACTAGCAAAAACATGTTGCTTTTCCAGCTGAAGAAACTCACACTGCTGTCGGACAAATGCAAAATATATCCTGACACTGATCACCTTCCATTCACATACTTGCAAAAAGAATTGACTGTCACTGTAGATAAAATTTGCTGCCCATCCCACCCCATGTAAAAGAGAATGTTACCTGGAAGGGCTATGTGAGATAGTGGTTTGTTGATAATTAGAAGATGCAGGACTACCTCTCATGGAGTTCTGAGAAATATTAAACTGCGACATCATCATCCCTATTAGGAAGATAGCAGCATTACTTTACATGCATTTTCTTTTTAATCAATGAAGTCTCTAATTTCAGAAATTATTATACACAAAGAGATTATAAACTTTACAAACATTGACATCTTCTATCTACAACTGTTAGAAAACATTTTTAAAATATTGATTTCATGTAAGAAACTGTTAGAAAAGATTTTTAAAAGATTGATTTCATGTAAGATGTCCATTTACACCATGACATAAAAAGAATGTTCCCTAAAGGAGTATTAAATCAATAATAAATATCAACAGCAGTTCCTTCCTCTGGTCCTTAGCCAAAAGCCTGCTAGTAAATAGTAGCATTTTATAACAGGCCACATACTCCACACCCCAGGCTTGTGTGTGGAGTACTCAATGTGCCAATAAGATTTGGAAACTTATCTCCTATTTTTAGATCAAGTACAACAATCATCTCAGGCTGAGTGGTGCAAGATATTCTCCCTGCTCCCCTAATGCCCTAGTGGTTCCATTCTACCCAGGGACAACAGCTTTCTATTCCACCTCCACCACACTTAAAAGGAGTGTTATCAAAGAAGGTGCTGAAATATTTTCAGTTGCAAAGACCCAACAGTATCCCATCTGTAGTCTCCAACAGCCTGTACATTGCCACAGTTATGCTTTGAAAATTCAGGAGTTCTACTAGATGGCAAGCCACAAGTACCAATGGGCCTGGGACTAACTTACATCTTTATTAGGGAGAATTCAAGTGAATATTTTTTTGTTTTCTCTCTTCCATACAGATATAAAGAATTTCTAACCACCACATAACACTGGAAGTTGAAATGGTACAGGTACACAAGAACTTATATGACTTTTAACCAGGTGATTTTAATGATAGAACTTAATGTCTTGCAGCTAAAACAGCATCAGAATTCACATACACACTCCTGGTGGTTTCAGTTCGAAACCAGGCAGAAACACCAGTTTCGTGTTGTGGTTTAGGTTCGCCAATTTAAGATTTCCCCAATTTGAAATTTTCCCAGCCAATGCACTAAAGAATGTGGTAGGTTTGGTGCTGGCCAATCACCAATACACTCACTTCCTGCTGTGAGATAGGATTAGGAGAAAGGCAAAGCAGGCTCAAAACTTTAAGAGGGTATAAAGAAAATTTTATTAAAAGTAACTAGAAGGAAAAAAGTAGTAAGAATCAAAACAAACCCTTCAGAACACTTCTCTTCCCCCCACAACCTTTTCTTTCCTACAGACAATGTAAAGAAACCACACCCAAGATTTCCAGTCAGTTTACCACCCCTAAAATAGTCTTTCTTCAGTTCACTGAGGGAGAAAAGTCCCTCTTGTTAAGGTTATGGAGATTTCTCCACAAGAGGAAACAGTTCTCTCGTGGCTTTCAATTTGTCACAAACAGCAGCCACCCAGGGAACCCTCCCATCATGAAGTCCTTCCCATTTTCCACAAGCCTTTCCACAGCTTGTCGATGGGCCACATCTAGTTATGGGGTATTGTTTTAAAGATGAGCTGTTCAAAGGCGAAAGTTCTCCTTATTGTCTATTTCTAATATCACCTTCATCCCTGGGAACAGAGATCTTCTTCTCCTGGAAGCACAGGACTACTCTTCTCTCTTCCTCTATTCAAACCTCTCATGGGATCACAGCTATTTCAACATTGCTTATCTTAGCATGGAGGCCTTTGCTCGATACCAATTTGAACACTTTCATCTCCCCATAGTTTCATGTGTTATAAGGAAAAAGAGTTCTTTCTCCATAGCTTACAAGAGGATTTCAGCTCCAAAAACAAGGCATCTCCTCCTCCTTCCCATCTGGGACTTAACTTCTTCCACGCTGACCTTGATGTCTTCATGCTGTTCCTTTACATGCTTGCATCTTGTTCCTTTCTCTCACTCGAGGGAGGATTGAAGCTCTGAAAGGGTTAACATCCCGCCTGAGGCCTACCTGACCCGCCGGTAACGGTAACTTGTGGAGAGAGCTGCGGCTGGGCTGTGTCAGGATCGGCCTCATGGTTGGTCTTTGGTTTTCTGCACGGGCTGCAGGGGTCTCAGGTCTCAGCCGCGCTGGGGGAAGGGGATTTGATGATAAGATCTTCACAGCCGCGGCCAGCCCTGCTCCGGCCAGGGTTCGGAAGCCTGCCCCGCCTTCCTGCCCGGCCGCTGCTGGGGCCCGGCCCGACTCGATCCGATCGGAGCCGATGGGGGGGGGGGGGGCCGGCGGGCGGCCCGGGGAGAGGGGAAGGGCCTGGCCAAGACGGGGGGGTCAGGCCCGCCACCTCCTCACCGACCGGAAAGGAAATGAGAGCGTTCCCAGCGTTTTTCGTCTTTAACGTGTGTTTCACAGAGGCGTGTCCAGCTTCTCAGTGGTTCAACAGACTGTCAGTTTCACAAAAAGGTTTGCATCACTTCCCTGAATTTCCTCCCATTCCAAACCAGGACAACACTGCAGCTTGGGAAGCCACAGCAAGTGATCCAAAGCCATGGGTAAAAGCACATCAGCAATGCAAAAATTTAAACTAAATTTAGATAGATGACTGACTAATCCAGCGTGTTTGGGAGTCATCAATCTTTGTATTACTATCACTGATTTCAATTACTGCAATATGCACACAACGCAAAGCTAGTTTCAGAAATCCTCCTTGTCATCCTCTTTTCCCCTCTCCCGAACAAAGAAGTGATGGAATAATCCCCCAGGAATTAAACCATTACTACCTCCTGGTAGGTATGAAGTGCTGCATTCCAAGTATATTAGCCCAGACAAACTAGCCCAGAGCAGGAGTGAAATTCTCATATTGTGCTGAAAAATAAAAAAATAAATAAAATAAGAGACCTCCATACTTTAGTACAGAGGACATTTCATTGTCCAGAGTAGCAGAAGTGGACTCCTCAACTCCTGCAAAATTTGATTAAATGAACACTGGTTGCCTTGCACAGAGGCAAGTGAGGAGGAAACTCCCGAGGTGCTGGAGGCAGCATCTGGCATGCTCACTGCCCGCTCACCTCTCACAGCCACTCTCACCACAGCTAGGTAGTAGTTAGTCAAACTAATAACCCTTAACATTCATCTACAGAAAGCTGACAGAATGTGCCAGTATGAGCATGAACTATGCAGAAGTCTCATTTTATGCTTAAAACAAAGATTGCACTTTTAAAATACTTAAAAATATATCTCTTTTCTCCTCTGTAAATTTAAAACGCTTTTGGTTTAAAAAAGTATGACAGAAAATATAAAAAAGTAATACATTTTATTGCCATTTAAAAAAACCTAAAACTTATTCTGTGACAGGCAGTTCTCACCTCTTTATCTCTGTTAGGGGAGACAATCTAAATAATTTCAAAAAATCCAACCAAACAAAACACCATAAGTCCCCAATGCCCATCCCCCTCCCCTTGCCCCACTAAAACCCCACAAACAACAACAACAACAACAACCAAACAAAAAAATCCCCTACCTCAACAGTGTCTCTAAAGTTTTCAGACAGATAACAAGTCTGTCTAATAATGATGTAATGAGGAAGTAGTAAAACTAAGCCCAAACATTTAGTCTAAAAAGGAGCTGAAATTAGTCTGTGGTCATTAACACTAAAATATCTTCTTGTACATTTTTTACACTGTTGTTCATATCACTAAGCAGCAGATTTATGGCTCCATTGTGCATCTCCATACCTTAAAATACTTAAGAATTTCTTTTAAATGCAACTTTAATTTTGATTGTTGGCAATGCTCAGTTTTGAGAAAACATTGAAATAGAAATTTTTGGAATTCACTTGAGTTAGTAATATGAATTAAGCATTTAAAGTTTAGCCTGTAGAACTATGTGTTGAATTTTAACCCTTTTACTTAAGAAACCTCTGCCATGGTACAAAGGGCATAGGAAAATGCAAATTTCTGAAGCTTCTTGCATAAAGAACAATACCAGAGGAGACCAAGGGATGCAAAGAACACAGATAAAGGAGCTCCTCAGTCTCCAAGCTGATCAAGGCCGACAGACATACTCAGACAAGCACCAAGAGACAAAGAGCGCACGCGCAAAGGAGAAGAGTTCAAAAGTTCAGTCATGAGGAAGACCATGGCCTTCAGCCTCAGAGACCACCGAGAGACCCCCGTGCGACCACCACAGCAAACAACGCATGCCCAGAAGGGCGTGGATCTGATTACCATGCAAAGCGAGGACAGGTGGGGCCAGGGGTTGAATATACATGAAAAAGTTGTGCAATGTATTGCATATGGAACACCTTTGTGAATCAAAATGTGGGTCAGACTGAGGCTCGAGGCACAAGTTTTTCACGAGAGCTATCTCGCTTGTGCTGGGCACTGACGTACATACCCACTTCATAACTATCTCTGGTTGTGGAGTTTATTCCGCGTATCGCTCCAACATCATCCTAGTAAATAACATTAACACAATCACAGGATATGGGTCAAGTTGGAAGGGATCACAGTGGGTAATGTGGTCCCGCCTCCCTGCTCAGAGTCATCCAAAAACACATGGCATAAGATTGTGTCCAGATGGGTCTGGAATATCTCCAGCAAGAGAGACTCCACACCCTTTCTGGGCAATCTGTTCCAGTGCTCGGTCACTGCACAGAGAAGTTCTTCCTCAAGTTCTGGTGGAACCTCCTGGGCATCAGTTCCTGCCCGTTCCACTTGTCCCATTGCTGAGCCCCACTGAGCTGAGCCTGGTCCATTCTCTGACCCTTCCCTGCAGACACTGACAGACACTGGTAAGTTCCCCTGACAGATGATTCCTCTTGAGGCTGAACAGTCCCAACTCCCTCAGCCTTTCCTCATAAGAGAGGTGCTCCAGTCCCTTAATCATCCTCACAGCATCTGCTGGACCCACTCCAGGAACTCCATGTCTCTCCTGTCCTGAGGAGCTCAGAACTGGACACAGCATTGCAGGTGAGGAGAGGGGCAGGATCACCTCCCTGACCTGCTGCCAATGATCTTTCTAATACATCCCAGGATTCCGTTGGCCTTCTTCGTCAGAAGGGCACACACTTGTCCATCAGGAGCCCCAGGTAACCCCCAGCCTGTACTGGCGCCTGGGGTTGTTCTTCCCCAGGTGCAGAACCCTGCATTTGCTTTTATTGAATTTCAGACAGTTCTTCTCTCCCAACTCTCCAACCTGTTGCAGTCCTTCTGAAAGGCTGCACAGCACTTGGGGGTATTGGCCAGCTTTGTATTCTTAACATATACTCCCAGTCTTGAATGTAATTTTTTTGGCTCAGAAAAAAAGGATATGCATAAATCCATTTTAGCATTCCTACTGACAAAGAATACAAAAACACGGCTCCAGATGACAGAAAAGGTCTTGTAAGATTAAAGTGTATTACAGCATCATGCATGCTTAAGCAAGGATTGCTCACCAACAGGCAATTTTAAAGTTAAATATACACGATTATTGAAAGCATATGTCTACAAAGTTTTTCCCTTTTATGCATTTAAATGTGCATTTTAATTCTTCTATAGATGAAAAAAAAATCAAAGCAACTGATGCTTAGGGAAAGATGCATAAGATTTTAATCCTCAAAAATGCACAAGTAAATAGTTTAAAGTGATTTTTAAGTCCTTTCTACATCCTAAACTATGCTATGAAGATTAAACTAGTGCAATATGGCATTTTAGCTGATCTTCTAACAGATATCTGCTGAAAGACAAAGCCAGTGTTGAGAAGAGAAAAAAATATTATGAAAACTGAAATTAAATAATAGCCTAATTTTAAACAAATATTTATGGTAGCACCCAGAACTTTCTCTGTCATTTGATTAAAAAGGTCTAAAATAAAATTAACATGTTGCCCCTGTACTGATGCTGCACAGTGATGTGACGCAGTCTGTTCAGACAACCTAGTAATAGAAAAGAGTCTGAAAATTCTAATTAAAAATCTTATCTGTATGAACCCTGTTTCAACAATGGGGCTATTATCAAAAGACATGGAATAAAGGTTTGAACACTGCTGTTACTTTACCTGAAACAAAATATGCCAGCAATTTGGGGGGGGGGGGGGGAGGGGGAGGGTGGTGCATCCAGGATACAAAACAAGTATTCAGATATTATATCTTTCTTGCACTATTTGTTAATCATAACTAAAAACAATTCTTGCTCTAAACTTAGTGTTGAGCTACAAATCAATATGACTGTGGAAAAAACATACTCACAGAATTCTGCTTGTGCTTTACCTTATATTCACATGTATTCAACACATAATATTTAGGTTTCTGAACAGGCCTTTTTTTCCTGACAAATTGTACTGAACCAAGAATTTTATGCCACATTTAATGTAATTCTTTAGCCAGGTGATCTTTCTGATCTTGCATTAGAAAAGAAGGCTGGAAGAAATGAATTTCAATTCAGTTTGTCCATACAAATTCTGGAACTGATGCTGAAGGGATCATGGTGTAGAGGCCCACACCAGGCAGAGTATATTGACACAGGGTCCCAGTGCCTTCTTTCCTTCTCAGTTCTGGGCATTACAAATACTGGATCACAGTACCCAGCACTGACTTCACCACATGCTGGACTCAACAGAAGGCAAAAGGACAATATTCAGAAAGAAGACAGTAAGGAAAACAGAAGAGATGAATTTGAAATATCAGAAAACAACCTAAATTTCATTCTTATGGTTGGCAAAATGCATTACATAAGATCTCTACCAAACTCTCAAGTGTTCTACAAATCATGACTTCACAGAAATTACAAAATATGTTCAGAAAGCAGAAGAAAGCCCAACCTTTGCTGCCAGAACACATCAGTATACCCTCATTTGGCCTAGGAGATCTGAATGGGATGTACTAACAGCTAACATGGCTGCCACCATTTGCCAACATCTAGCTTAAAGATCCTCCTATTTCCAGGTAAGAGTATGGCATAGAAATGAATAAATAAAAAAAAAAAATATGGCACTTCATGTAGCTTTTCCAACCATTCATTACAGAGCCTTCTTCCTGTCAAAAAATTTTTTGTACAGCTATACTTTTCTCCTCTTCCCCCTTTCTTTCAATGTTTCCAATTTCACACTTACATTTCAATATTTGCACTGGTACAAGTATTCAGAATTATGTAAAATAAAATTAAATATTCAAGGAAGATTTAAAGTCTGATCTCTTTTGGTTCTCTGAAAGCACTTTGTTAACTTTATTAAAATAGCATCAACTATTCTTTTAAGTTTTATGTTTAATTGTTTTTTAATTCTGTACTAGTACCTCCCTTCAAGCATAGGCAAAAGCACAATAACTAAAGATAGGTGGTTTCATTTCAATAAGGATTATTCTTAATCTATCGAATCAAGCAGCAAAATTGTTTCCCCCTCTGAAGCACAGAATTAGCAAAAATTATAAAGAAACTAACTTGCTTTATCGTCTTTATTTCAAAAGCCTCTGCTGAAACAAATAATTTCATAAATAATGCCTCCCTTTTGCACTGGTAAATAATTATTTTACTCTACAAAACTGGTGGGAAAATGTGTGTTATCAACATTATTCTCATACTAGATCAAAAAAATCACACCACCGTACCAGCTATTAAGAAAAAAAATGAACTATATCCAAACCAAAACCAGGACAAGTATATGTTTTTTGTGGAACCACTATGCAAAAACTGTCAGGACAGTCACAACTCTTCCAGCAACTGGAAAAATTATACTCTGCAACAGCTACCTCCAAAACCAGAACCTGGAGACTCTTTTCATAGTTTAAATTTCAGGATATATGTATCAATGACCTATGAAATATTTAGCACTGCCTTTCACATTTTCATTCATGGAAATTTTTGCATTCTTTCAAGGAACATTATGTGTTCTGTCCGTAGCAACTTCTTTTCAAATGTTGTATTGCTTCTTACTCATTAGCCTAGGTGAATGAACTTAATCTATTTTTTTTTCCCCCTCCAAAAATGCCCTAACACTTTCTGTTCCCTGTGGACTCCAGTAACACTTCTATTTATATATCTACAATGCTAGCGAAGCTTTATCCTCACGTTGTGCAAACTCTGAAAACCCCCCTACTAATTTCATAGTTAAGTATTTAAAGAATATATTTCAGGTGCAAATGAATAAGTCTCCAGATCTACAAGTAGAATCTGTCTGATAAATCCTGTGCTTGGTCTCTCCCCTTTTCCATCTTTGCTATCCAGCAGTATATCTCACTAAACCTCAGAAAAGAATTAGTTATCGAAACTGTAAAATCTGTAGGGCATGACAAATTGCTGAGAAGAGGAATGGCAAGGAGGAGATGTTACATATGGTTCATTCAATCTTATTCTTTACCTCAGGACTATCAAAAACTACCACTACAGTGATATACTTTAATTGTACAGCTTTTCAATACAGAGCAAGGCCTTTTTTTCCCAACTTCAATTTACTAAAACAAATAAATAAACCTACCTATAAAGAAATTCAAATAAAATTACTTAAAAATAAAACCCAATTGCTCATCCTAGAAATTAAACTTAGTAGAGAAATTCAACATTATTTTTTACAAAAACACCTAGTAGAATATATTTCTGTGCTTATTCTAATACAATTACTCTTAGAAGATGTCATGACACATAGATTTTCATCATTATCAAATACAAGATAAGGAATAAATATCACAGTTGTGCTCCCAACATATTTGTGGTTAGTATCAGCCCCTTAAACTTACAGAACAACATAAAAATCAATTAATCAATCAATCAATCAATCAATCAATCAATCAAAAATCCTTACCGCTTTGCACCCCATATCTGTTTTGCATGCTTTTCTCCCTGAAAACATTAGGATTCCTTGCCAGGACAGCCTGCAGCAAGACTGGTATATCTCCCTCTGGATCATCACTGCCAAGGTTATCTTTCAATTCTCTGGAATTGTGGAAGTAAGCAAATAAAGAAGCAAATGCATTTTCAAATTATAAGAAACCATGAGTCAAGTAAAAAAACTCAAACAACCACAACCAATCAAACCCAAACCAAACAACAGCATTTTACGGTTAAAATACAGAAAAAAACCCCACCAAATCTGCACTGCACCACTGTTCTCTAAATCTACTTTTTTCCTCTCATGCTAAAGGAATGGTAGAAAAGGTATTCCTACTAGTCTTCAAAATTTTTTTCTGTTAATAAGCACTTATATATACATGGCTGTCAGTTTCAGACCATTATAACGCTTCTTATGTCCAATTCTGTATTGTGATCTTCTCCATAAAAGAAGAATGCTTTGTCATAACATCCAGAAAGTACTACTGTAGAAGTGAAAATAAGATAAGCATAAATGCATAACATTTACACTGCAGCCCAACACTTTGAAAATCTTTAATTTTAGAAGGGGAAATTGGCATATTATGACATCACAGCATTCCCTTTGAACCTTCAAAAATTTTCTGTAAATGCATTTGTATTTTCACTTTTTCTTTGCACTGATGACTTTGAAGAGCTACTTTCATTTGATCAAAATAACAGATTGGAACAGGTAGGAAAAAGACAGGGCTGCACACATAAGACGATTTACAGAACATCAGTGAAAAATGAAAAAAACAAAATACTTGCTGGTTCAATTCATAAATATTTTAAGTTCAATATCTAATCAGAACTGACATAGATCTTGCATGGGTGTCTCAAAAAAGTATCTTTTTGTGTAATACTGGGTATAAAATTTGCCAGTGCACATAACTAATGAAAGTGGAACACAAATGACTTTCGCACAATCAATACCACAAAGTTTGCACTCCTAACTAGCAAGAATAGAACAAGCAGCATACCTATTTAAAAAAATAGTTATGCATAAGGGCTGTCAGACAATTACTAGCATTCCAACGGAAACAATTGATTCTTATACTGCAGTAATCTGCTAAGCTAGCCTAATAAAAAACCTGCACCTTCTAATTTTCAGATATTAACACCCTTCTCAATTCAGTTCAGTTTAATTTAAAGTAATAAGGATGGTGATCTGATATAGCTGAAGTTTAAAATACATACATGTGATCTGTTGACACCTGATTGAGACTGTGGATGAGCTGTGAAACCAAGTTTTCATCCCTGCAAGCCAAAAGGCAGTTCACCTCTTCAGCTATCCGTCCATTGAAAAGCAGGCTTTTTGTTGTGGTAGCAGGTAAAGGTGATGGAAGAGGCAGCTGGTTCAAAACTGTTATCAGAAAATAGAAAGGAGTTCAGAATTATTTCATGAAACACCAAGCATACAAAGAAGGACACCTTCTTACTCCCTCATGTGATTAAGAAAGAAAATCTTACAACTACATTAATTGCATTAATTACCTTGAATGTGCCTTGAAACTTGGAAAAATTAGCAAGATCAGCAAAACATTTATTAAAACATACAGCTAGTTAATTGAGCCTACTCTACTGCCTCTACTTATCAAGTCCTCCATGTTTTTAGGGCAACAGAACTTGTCAATTCCAGTACCTTCTTTTTACACAGAGAGAAATAAGGTGAAGCAGTGACATGCCTTTCTCTTTCATGCACCCCTGATTTTCTAAACATCAGAGAAATATGACAGAGAAAGAAGCAAACACACCTGACACAAGGGCTAATCCCACCAAAGGTAATTAGTGTTTTAAGAAACTCTTGCACCAGAAGTCTGGCCAGTGACTTCTACTAGTTAAGTATTTTGACTTGAGAACCATATCTGCAAATAATTAGTGCTGGAAAACTGTCCATAGCCCAGAAACTTATGATTTGCATCCTGATGGACCATTATTATAGACACATAATGGTACATGGTACATATATACACATATAAATACATAAGCAGCATCTTCCAGTTTAATAATTCAGAATATCAGAAAGACAAAGTGGTTTCCCCCCCCCCATTGAATACATTTTCTTTTTTTTTTTACTATAGGCAATTAAATTCAATTGCTGGGTATATACTTTCAGTGTCTCTTGAAAAGTCTTCAAATTTCAACAGCATGATAATAAAACAAGACCTCAGAATAAGCACTTGGATCACTGAGTCCAGTTATCCTCAGACAGACAACTGAGCTACAAACTCTTGCTTACACTTTATAAAAATATGCATCTTTGTCCCGATTTCTTGTATTGAAATGGCTGTTGTAGGACTTCATTATAGTAATGATAAATCTCCTCTTAGTTTCCACTAGAAATTTATTTTTGGTCAGATTATAACCATTTGGTTTTGTGCCAGCATCAGCTTTTAATTTAAATAATTCTTTTTCTTTCCTTGCATTTTGTCTTCCTGACATATTTAAAGACAGTACACACCACCTCATCTACTCACAGCCAAGAAACAAGGCTCATAGGTTCAGCTGCTTATTTCCATTCTAGCAGCCACTCTTTGCACTTGTTAATTAGAGCAACTTTTTTGTACTTTGTCCAAAACTAAGGAACTAGGTTTCAAGTATATTCAGAACATTCCACAGCTCTCTATCTGAACATCAGTCTAATCATATCTCTCTCTGTCTCCAGTGAAGATGATGATATGTATGTTTTAGAGAAGTATTTCATAATTTATATGTTTTTCTTTATTTGTGGGGTTCCCAGATATGTTACCAAATGATATTGCAAACAACGAATTCATATATTTTTTTTGTTTTGGGTTTACTTAAAGGTGTTTTTTTTAACCTACATGTTTAAATTAGCATATTTTGTTTGAATATGTTTTTAAAATTCTAGCAAGGACAAAGATTTTAATACCAAATCTGATTTGAACAGATTTACTTTTAAGAACTTTAAAAATAAAACTATTTTTAGTATTTTTAAAATGCGGGTATATTAAGTGAAGAAGGGAACATAGCAAAGACAAAAAAAAAAAAGAGTACTTACGGTCTGTAAGACTAGCAATCCCTGCAAGAGTAGTGATGGGAACATGAGGCATATCCCCATTCATCCTGAAGTTCTTGGATGGTAGCGACTACACAGATATTTTAGTTCAGGTGCCAGCTATCATTACTTCCCATCTCCCAAGCACTAAAAAACAAAAAAAACCAAAACAAAACACAAAAAAAACAAAACACAAAAAAAAAAATCACAAAACCAAATTAAAACTCTCAGTTTACTTAAAATAATTTTAAATTCAATAACATAAATGAAACATAGACTATAATCTCAAATGCATAGTAAGCAAATGTTGTCAAAAGTGGGTGGAACAATGTAGAATTTTAATATCAAATAGCATTAAGCAATCAAAAGGCAAGCTTCTGGGTTTCAGAAGTAGAGTCCGTCACCAAAAAAGATGCAACATAAGGCAATCAAAAGACAATTTGCTCAGGTTATATGATTCCAATGCAAAAATTGGCAACAAAACTTTTTTTGGCTCATAATGCAGTGGACAGATCTTAATCCATAATCAGTTTAAGCAATTAGCTACTATATTCACTTCCCAGTTTTGGAGGAGATATTTTTCATTTAAGAAGTTAGCAAAAACAAAAGGAATAATTTACAGGTGCAAATGTCAAACAGTAAGCAAAGCGACAAATACAAAATCTTAGTATATTTTGTCATGGTTTAACCCCAACCAGCAGTTAAGTGCCATTCACCTGCTCATTCCCACCACTTACCCACCCCAGGTGGGATGGGGAAGGGAATCAGAAAAAGGCAAAAACCCACAGAATAAGAACAGTTTAATAATTTAAATAAAGTAAAATATGCTACTACTGCTGCTAATGAAAAGGGAGATAAAAAAGAGAGAGGAATAAAACCCAAGAGAAACAAGTGACATGCAATACAGTTGCTCACAACCCACTGACCAATGCCCAGCCCATTCCCGAGCAGTGATCAGCCTCTCCCGGCCAACTCCCTCAGTTTATATACTGGGCACAATGTTCTATGGTATGGAATATCCCTTTGGCCAGTTCAGGTCAGCTGTCCTGGCTGTGCTCACTCCCAGCTTCTTGTGCAGCTCCTCCCTGGCAGAGCCTGAGACACTGAAAAGGCCTTGACTCAGGGTAAGCAATGCTCAGCAACAACCAAAACATCAGTGTGTTATCAGCATTATTCTGTACTGAATCCAAACCACAGTGCTGTACCAGCTACTGAAAAGAAATAAACTCTGTTCCAGCTGAAACCAGGACAATTAAAAAATAGTAGTATTTCAAGATTTATCTGAAAATATCTCTAATATTAAACGCACTCTGGTCAAACTATTACCAGGTACTGTTTCACCCCCTCCGCAGAAAGAAAAGGTTTAGTCACCACTGAAATAGTTTATTTCCTATAAAACAGAATAGTTTATATTCAACTACTGAAAAGGAATTTGTTCATCTAGTTTTTACTCACTATAAAGATCCCAATTGTAAGGAAGTCCACACTATTTAAAACAAACAAAAGAACAAAAAAAATCCAACCACCACCAACCCCCCCAAAAAAAGATCATCACAATAATTTGAACTGCATTTCCAAAACAAAAAAAATTTACAAATACAATACTTACAATTCACTATTGTTATACTAATGAAATGAAAAAAAATGAGCATGATATCTTCTGAAGACAAAATAAATCAAAGGAACTTGTTCTATGTACATTTACCTACAATAGACAGGCTCCTGTGTTAACTTATGAAATAGTAAGACTTCTTCTGTCAGCATTTATATTGTTTTTTAAGATTCTGAAAGAGTGATTTGTTTATACTTACTTTACAAGTCAACAGTTTTGCAAATTACATACACAATACATATAAACCAAAATATCACTGGCATTTCCATAATAATTTTTATCTCATTCTTTCTTATGTCACACCAATGACAATATATAATACCACTGGTAATACATATGTACAGATTCCAAGCAAAATAAAGAAATAACAATCTAAGTATTTTTCCTGCACAAAGTTTTCATGAACCAGTGAAGTTAACTTTTCAGTGTTTCCCTATCTACACACAACCAAATTATTTTGGGTGGGAGTGGGGGCAGTGTGGTGTGACAAGGGACAACACAACCAGTACACAAAAAACTGCCACCCAACACTGAGTTAACTTCCTTTGCTGAACCTGCCACAGGCTCATTTCCACCACTAAATTACATTTGCTTATTAAAAATATAATACATTAGAGGTGCAGAAATCTAGTTAAGGAAACTGCTGCAGATAGATATATGCTGTGTGGGTTGCTGTGTTTGGGTTTTTTTAATCCAGGAGAAAACAGCCTTCAAACACACAGAGCAGTTTCAAATGCTACTTGATACTGAAGCTTCTTTACCTGAAATGAGTACCAATACCAAAGAATTTCAGTTGTTTTGTAGTTCCATAAATAAGCAATTCATAAATAAGCTGAATTAAGGAAATCAAAAAATTGTTGCATTGAAAAGCTTTTAAACAATGCATCATTGTTGCAGTTCAAAGAGAGAAGTAGAAACCAAATTTACATATATGCAAAGATAGACTTGCATATTCAGTATATACATATACTCTTGCTGCTTTATAAGGAAAAACAGATATTTTAAAAGACATTCCAGGGAGGAGGAAACTACAGTGCACAAAGGAAGTGATACAAAGAACCCCTTTGAGAAAGAGAAACAGTGAAAGGGCAGCAGATATTGAGAATAATGTCTTAAAAACTATCATCATAACATAATATACAATAAAAAAGAAATGAAACCAAGACAGCAAGGACAGTAATACTGAAAAAGTTTATGCTACAGGTAATAACTCCACATTTAAAGCACTACTTTTGTATGTTATCTTCTTCCCTTTTTGTTGTCAATTATAGATATTCTCATCTACTGGAAATTAACATTCCAAAGAAAATTCCTACTGAAATGTTAAATTTTTAATGTTGTTCATTGGTTGGGGCTTTTTAAAGTGTATCGTGGTTTAACTCAGCTAAGCACCATGAAGCCATACCCTTACTCCCCCCTCCCCAGTGGGATGGGGGAGAGAATCTGAAAAAAGGTAAAACTCATGGGTTGAGATAAAGCGTATTTGGTCTGGCTAAACCGGATTTCAGCTTTGCATTGGTAACAAGAAAGGTGTTGAGAACACACCAGTGTTTTGGCTGCTGCTGAGCAGCGCTGGCACAGCATCAGGGCTGTCTCTCCAACATCCCCCCCAGCTCAGATAGAAAAGCTAAGGGAAAGAATAAGGGAGGGCATTCGTTATTCGACAATGTTTGCCTTCTGAAGCAACCACTATGCATGCTGAAGCCCAGTGTCATGGTTTGAGAGGATGTGAGTTTTTTGGAATACTGTGGTCAAACCAATAGGTGCTCAGATTTGAATATTGGCACCTAGTTTGGCCACTAAGAACATGGATACGCCTCTAAGAACACAGGGGGTTAAAAGCTGTGAACTCCCAGGGGGAAAGTCTCTTGGAAGAGAACAAACCTCCCCTGGCCAGCTCTGAGCTGGGCGGGGGAGGGGAGCCATGCGGCCAAGAAGGAGGAGGTAGGCCACCAGGCCTTGCCTTGGGCAGAGAAAGGGAGGTGAAGGCCCCTGTAAGATCGAAGGGTAGAAGAACCCTGAGAAACATTGGGCAGCCCCCCCAGGAGAGAGAGAGAGGGAGAGCTGGTGTCTGCGTCTGTGCCACTTTGAAAATTTGATAGCATGGCCGGAGTGAAGGAGAAGGGGGGGGGGGGGGGTGTAGGTGCCGGTGGACAGGCAGAGCCTGAGACTTTTAACCCTTTTCTTGGATGCTGGAAACCTTGCAAATGCTGATTCCTCCTGGAGTTGAATGAGAAGAGAGACAGAGATGAGATAAGAGGAAATGGGCCACGAGAGAAGCTGAAAAAATCTTAGGTGGGAGGAGGTGATAGAGTGGCCTTTGGCTGGGCTTTTCTTCTATGGCCATAGACAGAACCATTTTTTCCTGTGACACAGAGACTGCATTTAGGGAGGAAGCAATGGCTTGGAGCCAAGAGAGTGCAGCGATGTGATGTGAAGGAGTGTGTGAACAGAGACGACGGGTGAGGAGGGTGGTGGTGGTGCCCCTCCATCTCCAGGGAAGAAGAAGAAGAAGATGATCTCTGTTCTCGAGGCCCCTCGGCCCCAGGGGGTGAAATGTGGGGATGTGGGGGAGACAAGTGTCCCAAAGGTGAGAGACTGTGCTCTTTTTGGAACTGGGCAAAGCACCCTTTAAAAAGGAAAACCCTAGAAGCAGCTCTGGCCCATGTGCAGTGGTGAGAGCACTGGGCATGGAAGGAAGATTGTCACTGGGCGGTGCCACGAGTGACATGGAAACACAAGAAGTTTCAACTGTGTTTCCAGGGGAAGCCTATGACACAAGAGGGACTCCTCTCTCCTTGATGAACTGAGAATTGATTATCTAAAGAGTGGTGATGGACTGAGAGTTGGTGATCTGAGGGGTGAATGCATTGGAAATTTGGTGGGGGGAGGAGGAATGTTTTTGGAAGGTTTTCACCCTGATTTTCTGTGTGTTTCTTTTATAGTTGTAGGTTAATAAAGGTTTTTTTTCCCTTTTATTCCTAAGCTGGAGCCTGCTTTGCTCTATTTCTGATCACATCTCACAGCAGACATCAGGGAAGAAGTATTTTCATGGGGGGCACTGGCATCGCGCCAGGCTCAAACCATGACACCCAGCTTCCTGGGAAGTGGTTAAACATCACTCACTGATGGGAAGTAGAAAATAAAATATTTTGTACTTTTTTCCCTTTACTTGCACACAGGACCTTTGCTGTTGCTTTAGTAAACTGCCTTATCTTGACCTACAAGGGTCTTTTTAATATTTTATTTTCTCCCCTTTCTCTTTCCTCTTGGTTGAAATAAATTCTTGTCCCCTCAACAAAAATACCAGTCCTTCCATGGCTTAGCTATGTACATTCACGAGAACATTAGAAAACAAAATATAGGGAAAAATCTGTTTATGTGCAGTAATATACAGGCTCAGTAGGAATAGAAAGATAAGTAACACCTCAGGATTCAGAAATTTAGTATTTACATATCAGAGTTTCATTCCCCATACTCCAGAGTATTCTTTAACTTCTATCTTTAGATTTAAAAAGTAACTTTGTAGTGGGTTGACCTTGGCTACCTTAGATAACTAACCTAATATATTTCTGAGGTAAAAAAAAGATAAAATTAGATGGATTAAAATTAAATTTTAAAGAACTGCTAAAATATCAAGTCTCTATAGCTTTCTTTTTATAAAACATTGTATTAAATAGAACATGTTAAAGACAGTTCTGTTTTATGTAGTTTATATTATGAAATCTTTAGTTTGGATGAAACTACTTTAAAAAATTGTTTAAATTTCTTATATGTTGAATAGCATTGTACTGATATAACCACAGCATAATGCTCAGAGTTGATTTCTGCAGCTGCACAAAGTAACCTGTACAACTCATTTATTAGCTGCTTTATAATTTAGGTAAGCAGTGAACTCTTCTTTTAAAACATAAAACATGCTATTGTGAATTTAAGAAGCCTTGCCTCAACCAGTTTTAACCTTCCATATTTTGGAATAAACTACTACTCTTATTAGTTATTACATGAAGCTTTGCTAGTTATCAGTTCATAAACTGTTCTTAAAAAAATTTAAAGCCCCCACACTTAAAGAAAGAGAGAGGCAGAAAGAGAATGAATTATTTTCCTCTCATTCTCATTCAAATAAGATGCCATGATTGAGTACATCAGACAGATTTAGGTACAAGAGGGCAAATTTCTGGTTTCTATACCAGAACTACAGTTTCATACAATGACAGTACTTTGCTACAACTTTCCTGAATTAAACACTTATAAAAATACTTTTAAAAATAATAAGGAAGGAGATAGGGTTGCCAAAAACATAGTCTAACACTTGAATTACACAGAAAAAAGAAGCATTCACAATCACAATATAAAGCATTTTAACACTAATTCAATCTCAGAAAAAGTCAGTATTGGAAGTAAGCAGTAATCAATCACCAATGCAGCTGCCTAAGGTTAAAATAGTAATGCAGGAAACCTGATATGAAGCTAACTTGAACAACCAAAAAGGAGGGTAGCGTGGGGGGGGGGGGGGGAGCGGGGCGGGGCAGGGAGAAAGGGGGGGGGGTTGTTATCAGAAATCAAGAAGACTCATTATTACTGATAAAATCCCATTAAACACATCAGAATTTATAAAACCAGAAAGTTTATGGCATATACAGAATAGTTTCACCTACAATACTGGCTACAAAAAATTAAGTTTGAAAAGATACAGAAATCCCAGAAGCACAAAAAATAAAATTCAGAGTACTAGTGAAATTAATATGTTTAGTTCAAAAAGTGACCAGCCAACAGACTGAATAATGCTGACAAAGCAAGTGAAATATTAAAAAGCTTAAGATAAAAATTATTTAGCATAACTTCTAAACCAGTATTACATAATGTTTTTTTCCTAAAGCTATTCCTATAGTAGCTGCTCAAATCACTACATGTACTGTAAGAAAAGAAATTTTAGTGAAAAGTACTGTACTGGACCAAGTGAGAGTTGCTTCTGAATATTAAGCAACCTTTAGAAAAAAATTTTAGAGCAACCAGCTTCTTCCTCTGTGGCTACTGTCACATTGTTTTGGCCTCTGCTGTTCTATTCAATAACAATGACACTGATGTCTCTGCTGCCTATGTGCTAGTAGTGGCAGTGACACCGCAGTAAATGGCAAGAGACGCCACAATAAAGGTGATGGAAGCATACAAAAAATGAAGTCTGTGGATTCAAGGAAAGATGTCCCCTAACACAGAAGTGCACCCAGTTTCTACAAGGGTAGACTAACATAAAGCATAATTGTGCTTTGTACCTGTAATAACCCTTCCCTGAGGGGGTGAGGAATTGACACAAGCAAACCACAAACAAAACCAAACCAGACTAAGTCATGTGCAGAGAGCAGATACCTATGGGTAGTATGCAGCTTCCCTGACCTATACTACATGAATATCTAGCAGGAAATGTTTACTTTTCTTGCTACCTTGGAATCACAAAAGATGAACATTCATTAGAATAGTTTCCCAAAAAGAATGAACAGCATTAGCATCTTTTTCTGTTAAAGCCATTTCCTTCTTGTAAGCACAGGAAGCTTTTTGTTTTTAATTTTATTTTCTATAAAAATTAAAAAGCACTTATAAACAATGTTCTCCACTTTAAATAGCTTCTCAAATATTTAATTCAGGTGCCTTAGCACTAAGAACTCTTTAAAATGAGGCCATATCACATCCTTCATACACAAATCAGTTATGCATCAAGAAAATCCTATTCATTAAGGCAACACAACCTGTCTCAAAAATTTGTGGAAAACGAAATTATATTTACAAAACGTTGTGATGATCATCAAGTGTACATTAATTCAGGCAAAGAGGAAAATGCAAATTTCAGAATTACTGATTTTCAAGGTAACTGCCCAGTGCATCATTGAAGCTATACAAAAAAAAACCAACCCCACTGTTCTATGGGAAAGTGTATTTCCTGCTATTTCATTAGAGAACTAATGCAAAACAGAATCTGTTTTAGGAGCCTTACTGTTGAGACAGCTCAGTTGTTGCCTTAAACATGGGGATTAAATTTAAGCAAATGGAAAGAAATCTTGCACCTGGTTTCAAAATAAGATACTACTAGCTCCTTCTCATTAAAAAAGGGGTACCAGACCAAGTTCAACTGATAAGGTAGCAAAATCTAAACCAAAAATTGGTATGTTTCAAAAACTTAAGCTATATAAAATACACATTAGTTTTGCAGTAATGTTCACCAGTTCTGCAAAAGAAAGCAGCTAAAACTATCAAGGACAATCCAGTTATTCAGGAAATTTATTACTGCTCCTTTACAGCTTTTTAAACAATAAGTATCTTCTCTATGAGCCTTTCAAAATCAAAGATTCTGACGCTACTGAGAGCTACTGAATTATTTTTGTTCTGCAGAAGCAAACATAGAATTAAACTGTAAAATCATAACTTTGCTTAGAAGCAGTCATGATACTAAGCTTAACTGAGAAATTCAAACAGGAAGGGAAAACCCCAAGCTACTTCAGCAGTTCATACATTTATTTCCCATCTGTACTACATATTCCTCGTGCAACTTCCATTGCAACAAAAAGTATATCTATAATTATACTCTTTTTGGTGAGCACAGCCTTTTCAATGTTTCAAGCAGCAGCTGATATTAGATACAGTCCATTTTATTCAAAAATGTATAGAAGAGCAAGAGCTATTAAAAGGGTTTGGTAGGTCAGCTCTGTCAAATGGAAAGCATTTTAGGTTGCAACACACATCTTTGTTAACAAAATAGTGATAGAGAGGAAGTAGTAATGAGTTTTTTTTCAAATTCTTGACTGTCATTTGTTAGCTGGTAGTATCATTATCATTTTCTAAAAGCAACTGTCTACTTAAATTACTTACATTTTAAAGGCTTTAATTAGGTTGGAACTTAACAAAAACTTAGTGACTAAACACTGGACCAAAATCTATTCAATTCAGGAGTCTTTTTCAACTTTTAATCTTGCCCTTCTGTCTTTGAACATTCTCAGGTGATTCCTAACCTTTATAAAACAAAATTGGCAAGAAATATACCTGTTGATTAAGTAGCCGATTTTGCACAAAACTTGACATCACACCATTTTTGCCTCTTTTTTGGCTTTGAAAAACAATTAAAACACCTCTACACTTCTTTAACACACACTAAGCAAACTGATGCACAACTATAACATTTCTTTGAAGATCTGCAATAAATGCCAATGGAAAATTCTGTATTTCTGAATATCTCCAATGATGGAAATTCACTGAGACTATTTCCCTTTAAATCCAATCAGTATTTCCCTTACTGCACACTGCAACTGTAGCTTCTTTTGTTTTGCACCTCAGACAGCTTGTCTTCATCCTCTGTATAAACACTCATTAGCTAGTTAAAGGCAACATTTCAAGCCCTCTTAGCTTTTTTTTTTTACCAGGGTAAAAAAACCCAGCTACCTCCAATTCTTCCTCTACATTTCATGCTCCAGCCCCCTAACCATCTTGGTGTCCCTCTGTCACAGTCCCTCCCGTTTGTCAGCATCCTTTTTTTTTTTTTTTAATGGATAATGTCATTTATATTCTGGTTTCAGACCATTTTTGTCCTCACATGCTACAGCACACTTCATTGTTACAATTGTCTTCTCGGCATTTTGAGTCCATTTTTTCATATTTTCCCTTCAACCAACTTCCATTTCTACCCCACTATCTTACAGCTTTAAGACTTGGCATAGCTTTTTCCCCACTTGATGCTACATATCACTTACACACTGTCTCACAACATGCCACATTCCACCTCCTCCATGCCATCAATAAAGCCAGTTCCCTCTGTGATTAGCCCCCTTCACACGAACAGCCAAAAGCTTTGTTCTGTCTTCTGTATACAAAGTACATTTCCAAGATCTACCACAAGTCCTTTGCATCCTTGTTGGGGTTTAGGAATGGCACTCCAAAACTACAAGCCACTCATCCCCCTGCCCCTCCAGTGAGAGAGACAAAAGGCAGAAATTATGGGTTGAGATAAGAACAATTTACTGGAAACAGAAATGAGATAAGAAACAAACTGTAACAGAAACAATATTAATAACAAAAGTATACAAAAAAAGAGGGTGACTTACATCCAAAAAATTCTCACCCAGCCCAAACCCTGAAGTGGGCCCCAAGACAATAAACAAAATGGCAGAGACCCTCTGCACCCATACTTTTTCTCCCAAGCACCAGCCACACACCCTTCTTGTAAGTAAGAATTCCTTACTTCTGCCCCCCAATGGTGATCTGAGTGGTATAGAATAACAAGCTAGACATGCCTACATGGCTCCAGGCTTTACCCCCTCACAGCTATTGTGAAAAATCAACTCAGTCCTGGCAGAAAATCAGGACAATCCTCCACCCTGAAATCTCTTGTGAACAATATTATCTTTGAAAAGCATGAAACACTTGTTGATTGTCATATATACAAGGTACAACTTGTATACCCTACTTATATAAACTTGTAAACATAACTATACTTACCTACTTCATGTATCCACAAATCATCCCATCTTTCCTGAGACTGGAAGGTTACTGCAACTTTCGGTTTAAAAGGCAGTTACACAGCTGAAGTAATGAGCTACTCTCTCATTATTTTTCAGAACTGCTAAATTCAGGAATTTATTTTATTATTTCCCTGATGAATTGCTGAATGAGTTTTAATTTAGCTTGGTACAAGAACTGTGGTCATCAAGATTTTCTCTATCCATATATTGTCAATATTCTAGCTTAGGGCTGCTCTTCAGGCTACTGTGCGTCAGGTAAGCTAAGGTAACTGTATGTGACTTCCTGAAGCTTTGCAACTGAAAAACAGTACAAGTAAAAATATACCTCTGTCAATATTCAAAACTATTATGCTATCACACATTGACAATGGAAGTTTAGCTCTAGAAAACATCTGCTTTATACATCAGCAAGCTTTCCATTTCATTTACTTTATGCTGCCCCCCTCGAGGAAGCTGTGGACTGGATGAGGTCTCCCCTCAGTCTCTTCCAGGCTGAACAAACCAAGTGACCTCAGCTGTGACTTGTAAACCTTGCCCTCAAGGCCCTTCACCATCTTGGTCTCCCTCCTTTGAATGCTCTCTAATGGGTTTATATCTTTTTTATATTGTGGCACCCAGAACTGCCCCCAGGACTTGAGGTGAGGCCACCTTAGTGCAGAGCAGAGTGGGACAATCCCCTCCCTTGACCTGCTGGTGATGCTGTGGCTGATGCACCCCAGGACATGGTTGGCCCTCCTGGCTGCCAGGGAACACTGCTGACTCATATTCAACTTGTCATCGACCAGGACTCCCAGGTCCTTTTTTATGGTGCTGCTCTCCAGTCTCTTGTTACCCAGTCTGTCCATACACCCGAGGTTGCCCCATCCCAGGTGCAGAATCCAGCACTTGCCCTTGTTAAACTTCATATGGTTGGTGGTTGCCTAGCCCTCTAGACTATCTAGATTGCTCTGAAAGGCCTCTCTACCCTCAAGGGAGTCAACATCTCCTCCTAGTTTAGTATCAATGGAAAGCTTGACATACATTCAACTCCTGCATCCAGATAATTTACAAAAACATTAAAGAGCACTGGCCCTGAAATATGTATTTCATATTGTAAGTTTGGATTTCATAAGAGACACATGAGTCTGAATCACCTCACTGTTATTTTAATTTGGACCATTCACAACATAAATTAATTGAAATTTTCTAATATATTGTGTACATAAACAGAAAAGTGGGAGCAAAAGTTGTATGATCAGTTGACAAAAGTTAGTCCCAATACTTACATCAGGAAATAGGAAGAGCAAACAGAAAGTAATATAAAAAACAAATGCAGGACAACCTGAGAGTCAGAGATGCTGAGTGAAAGTAATAGTACTACAGGTGCTGACATAAAGCACAGGAAAAATTCAAAGTAACAGCTGAACTGTTTGAGTGGCTTACTAACACTGAAACCTATGGTTTGCACACCACTCTGATTTGTTATTCATTTCAATGAGAAAGGATAATATAGTAAATAAATAGGAGGGTTAGAAGGAGATGGCCTAATCTTATTATGAAAGGGGGCACTCCAAAGAAATCTATATATTAAATTTCTCATGCAAGTAAGGGTTGGACTGAGAAACAGGGAAAAGCACCAATCATTTCTTTATCTCCCTTTGCTGCTTCCTGTTCATTTGCAACTGCTAAAGCAAGAACAAATATGCCTCCTTTCCTACTACTGTTGCTACTGCCAACTGTTCAAAAATAGTATTTTGCAAAAAACTTTCCTCAAATTCACATATTCTGTCTTAGTGTTTTCCTTTTCTCTCAGTTCTATTCATTGGTCAGGTTTTTTTCTATACTGCCCCCACTGCTTCATGCAAAGATCAAGAAAAAACTAGGATTAATCCTGCTCCTTCTGCTCTCTCAAGACAAGAGGGCAACACTCTGGTTTACTCAACATGAGTATTAGTAGAAACAGTGGTGACAAAGTGATGAAATATTTGAGAGCACAGATGTGCTAAACTCTACTGTCTAGCCTGCTAGTATTTCCAAATTCTTAAATATTATACAGTAATAATTTAAACTTGAGATGTATACCTGACTTCAGAAATACATGGGCAAATAGCTACAATGAAAAAAAAAAAAGAAGGGGAAAAAAAAAAGAGACAGGGAAAAATCATGGGAACTTGATAGTCAACGATGAAAATTATTCACTTATGAAAGGCATCTCATCTCCAAGTACTATAGAGACTATTTGGTGATCTAAAGTAGATTTTTTTTGTTTCACCTGTTGCTACCATCTTATCAAGAGTTGGTCTACATGGGAAAATTGGTCACTTCAAACACTCACATCCAAAATTTCAGTCCACTGTAAAAACCCTACTGGTCCCATGTACAACACAAAAGCCTTCAGCTATTATAGCCCAATCCTAGGGATACCCATACCTCTAGCAGGATAATTTTATAATGACAAGCACCAATATGCCAAAAATGACATGCAACAACAATGTAAAATAAGCTGAATTTTAAATAAAACCATAATTTTAAATAAAACCATATACAATATCCATTTTAAAATAAAGATATATAGTTAATATAACATCCACTAATCAAATTGACTTAAGAATTTTTAACACATTGTTGTGCAGTCCACAAAACCTTACCTTACACCTTCTGCAATACAGTAGCATAACAGTGGCAAGCTCTGGCTTTTTTCCCTGGTGCTACTGCAGAGAAAAAAAACATCTAAGACTTAAACAAGTTACTAATATTCCTATTTTTAGACTATACAAAACATCCCCGTTGGTCTCTAGAGAACCAAACTCTAGCTGATGTTTCACTTGCCATCAAACCCATACCAGTTCATTGAAAGTTTTGGTCTACTGAATACACTGACTGAAAAAAAAACCAACCTCACTAGCTGACCTCTAAAATATCTGTATATATGTAGATGGTTAACCCATTATTTAACACAGTGTAGACAGCACTCATGAATACATAGCATACTTCCAATTGAATCCTCACGGTCCAATGAAAATGGATCATTTTGTACAGGCTCCTATTTCAGATATTAGGGCAAGCTCTTCTCTAACCTGAATTCTATTTAGTGAAGATCCTGACCTCCTAATCCAAATTATGCATACATGCCTTCAAAGCAGTAAGGACCTCTGGGTGAAACTTCAGGAATACTTGGGCAATGCCTCCTACACTGTCAGGTAATCCTCTTCAAAAAGCTTAATGACCCAAAATTATTTATGACTCATGAATAACATCATTAGTAAATACTAGAAAATAAGTAGCACTTCTATGAAGAGGGCCAGGCTTCAGTAGCAGTACTTCTCACAAATATTTATGGGTCTTGCAGACTTGTTCACTGGCCTGTCAAGGAATAGAGAGTTGTCTGGGTTTTAGAAGGTAATAGGCAAAGATGCTCAATCAATATAAAATGTAGACAGGGAAAAACACTTGTGAATTAAACTGCAGTAGTTGTTATCAGCTTTTAGCAAAATGCTTGAATTCTGTGAACAATGAATAAGGTTCATATAATGACAGCATCCTTAAACCTCTTTTTCCTTTCCATCTTTTTTTAAATTACCTTTACAAAATTTAACGTATGATCAAATTTCCGAAGAACAAGCATTTAAAAATTCTATCATTTCTGATGTGGTTTGGTTTTGCTGATTTTCTTCCACACAATTACAAAGTGATAATATTTGAACACAACATATGCAAGCTGAAAGTTGCAATAAAGAAATATGAAAAAAACTTCTAATTCTTATAACTAAAAAAAGCCGTAGAAGACATGACATTGCCACGTCAATAAGGATAGTAAAAGGGGATATCCTGGTTCAGGGAAAATTTGGGAGAGAACCCCCAAAGGGGTTCCTCTAGAAAAGCAGATTCAATTGGCCCCTCCCCCAACTGAGAGAAAATATCTCCTTGGAGAAAAGTGGAAAAAACTTCTTATTAAACAATAAAAACTAAACAGTATTAAACAATAAAACCTCTTGCTGCTCCAAAAGAGATGACAAACTCAGAAAAGTTCCCTCCCTGGGTTGCCGCTTGGCTCACTCAGTCTTTTATCAGTCCCTCCGGTGCTGGAAATGCCACGGCCCACGCCCGGCCCAGTGGGCCACAGGTGCGAGCTGCCGGTGCTCTTCTGGGTGGTCAGTCCAGAGCTGGTTTAAACAGGTCCAAAGAAAAGCGGAAAAACAAAAAATCACAGTCCAGGGAACTTCTTTGCCTCAGCTAGCTAAACTAACTAAAACAAACGAGAGCTCTGTCCCACTGTCTGTCCAACCGCAGACAAGACAGTCCAGGAGCAGGAATGTGGAGGAGTGAGTGCAGTGTCTGAAAACAAACTGCATGCTGCTTCTCTCCCCCCTTCACTCTCTGGAACAAGTCTTAAAGGGGCAAAACTTGTTATTCAGCATAAACAGAACAGATGATTTAGAATAAAAGCATCATACAGTCAACCCAGGAAAGGGGGGAATCAAATTTAAATATTTAAACAATGAAAGGAAAAGCCAAAGAAATATGCAATAAATTAATATTATACATTCATAGCAGAAAATTCAATGTGTCTAGGTTGTCTATTTATATTCATACCTTTTTTTCATAAAAGAATTTTTACCCACATTCTCTAAAATCATCAAAGCAGTAAGCCACACTAGTGGCAGAAGAAAAAGCTATTTCAAGAAAATCATTTGTTCCTAGATTTGCCACTCCACCTAAATAACTAAGTGATCTCACATTTATTAAATGATAGAACAATCAAAATTAAATGATCACACCCTGCCTTAAATGACAACAGCCTGTCCACACCACTAAAATAAAAATTACCATATGATTCTGCCCCACTGGACCTGCTGTTTGTGAACAGAGAAGGGCTGGCGTGGGATGTGATAATTGGAGGCCATCTTGGGCACAGTGATCATGAAATGATAATTTTCTGTTCTCAGAGAAGTAAGCAGGGGTATCAGCAGAACTGCCACCTTTGACTTCCAGAGTGCAGACTGGCCTGTTTGGGAGCCTGGTTGAGAGAGTCACTTGGGAGGCAGTCCTGAAGGGCAAAGGGCTCCAGGAAAGCTGGATGTGCTTTAAAAAAGAAATCTAAAAGGAGCAGGAGCAGGCTGTCCCCATGTGCTGAAAGACGAGCCAGCAGGGAAGACCGGCCTGGCTGAACAGAAAGCTTTGAATGGAACTCGGGGAGAACAAGAGAGTGCATCACCTCTGGAAAAAGAGGCAGGCAGCTCAGTAGGACTACAAGGATGTTGTGAGGTCATGCAGGGAGAAAATTCAAAGAGCCAAAGCCCAGCTAGAGCTTCATCTGCCTACAGTTGTAAAAGACAACAAAAAGTGATTCTACAAATACATCAGCAACAAAAGGAGGGCCAAAGAGAATCTCCATCCTGTATTTGATGTGGAGGTAAACAGTGACAAACGATGAGGAAAAGACTTGGTATGCTACTTAGACCCCCACACATCTATGGGGTTGGATAGGATCCAGCCAAGGGTACTAAGGGAGCTGACAGAAGAGGTCACCAAGACACTGTCCATCATTTATCAGCAATCCTGGCCAACTGAGGAGGTCCCAGGTGACTGGAGTTGCCAATGTGACAACCATAAACAAGAAGGGCTGGAAGGAGGATCTGGGGAGCTACAGGCCTGTCAGCCTGACCTCAGTACCTGGGAAGGTTATGGAATGGATTGAGTGTGATCACATGGCATGTGCAGGACAACCAGGGGATCAGGGCCAGCCAGCAGGGGTTTAGGAAAGGCAGGTCCTGCTTGACCAACCTGATCTCCTTTTATGACCAGGTGACCCACCTAGTGTGTGAGGGAAAGGCTGTGTGTGTGACTACCTGTGCTTCAGTAAAGCCTTTGATGCTGTCTCCCACAGCATTTTCCTGGAAAAGCTGGCAGCCCATGGGTTGGACAGGTGCTCTCTTCACTGGGCTAGGAACTGTCTGGATGGTCAGGCCCAGGGAGTGGTGGAGAATGGAGCTACATCCAGTTGGCAGCCAGTCACCAGTGGAGTTCTCCAAAGCTCAGTATGGGGGGCCAGCCTTTTTAATATCTTCATTGATGACCTGGACAAGGGGATCAAGTGCAAACCTCAGCGAGTTTACAGAGGGCACCAAGTTGAGTGGGAATGTTGATCTGCTGGAGGGCAGGAAGGCTCTGCAGAGGGATCTGGACAGGCTGGAGCAATGGGACAAGGCCAATTGTATGAGGTTCAACAAGGCCAAGTGCCAGGTCCCGCATTTGAGTCACACAACCCCATGCAACACTACAGGCTTGGGAAACAGTGGCTGGAAAGCTGCCCACAGGAAAAGGACCTGGGGGGGCTGAGTGACAGCAGCTGAACATGAGCCAGTGTGTGCCTAGGTGGGCAAGAAGGCCAATGGCATTCTGGCTTGGATCAGAAATGGTGTGACCAGCAGGACCAGGGCAGTGATTGTCCCTCTGAACTCTGCACTGGTGAGGCCACACCTCGAGTGCTGTGTCCAGTTCTGGGCCCCTCACTGCAAGAAAGACATTGCGGTGCTGGAGCGAGTCCAGAGAAGGGCAATGGAGCTGGGCAGGGGTCTGGAGCATCAGGAGTAGCTGAGGGGGCTCATCCTGGAGAACAGGAGGCTCAGGGGGAACCTTCTCACTCTCTACAACTCCCTTAAAGGAGGGTGGAGCCAGGTGGGGGTCAGGCTCTTCTCCCAGGGAACAAGCAATAGGACAAGAGGAAATGACCTCAAGTTGGTCTAGGGAAGGTTTAGATGGATATTTGGGAAAATTTCTTCACAGAAAGTGTTATGAAGCGCTGGAATAGGCTCCCCAGGGCAGTGGTGGAAAGGTCACTGCAAGTGTTCAAAAACATGTAGATGTGGTGCTTAGAGACATGGTTTAGTGGTGGATCTGGCAGTTTTAGGTTAATGGTTGGACTCCATGATGTTTAAGGTCTTTTTCAATCTTAATGACTCTATGATTCTATTAAACATCACTAGCAGTCACCACCTAAAATAGGTTTACATTATGAATAGCAAAAGCACTTCAGTAAGACTGACAACCATGGATAGAGCTACAAGAATGAATTTATAGAATGCATAATTCTCATCTTGCATTCATCACAGGTCATGTAAGGAGAAAACAATACTGTATAAAATACTTAAAAATATAAGTTATGAACATAACAGAGCAAAAACTTGATTTCTTAAAGGACCTTCCTGTTAAGTAACTTATTAAAAGAAAGACAGACTGATACTTTCAATCACTTATAGTTTCTCCATTACTGTTTGCAGCATGACATTCAAAACAATGCTAATCTTTCAGTTGGCATGAACAGTAAGAAGAAACAGGCTTTTGCCTGAGTAGGACTAAAAGATACCTCAAACTTACCCAGGCACATATGGCACTTAATTTCAGAATTATAGCTGCTTTACAAAACTGCATTAGTCCACTAAATTATTTAATCATAGGCTGTGTCAAGTTTTATACTACTCACAATCAGATAAAACCCTACTAGTAACAGAGTTCAGTTAGGAATAAATCCTACATGTTAGGTAATGCACAACACAAAACACCCTTCTTATCCAGAAGCATTTACGTAATGTTTTTAAACTAATTGTTATAATGCTGGTGTTTTAGGTCAGCTAAGAAAAAATTTCCTTGCTTTTATCAGTTTCAGTCAGCATGTTCCAGCACCTGGTGCTTCTGAGAAATTATAAGCAAATGGTAAGTCAGTCTTTGGTTGTACAAAGTGAGACATTCTTTTAAACTGCCTAGATAAAGTACTACAAACAGTTTTGGAGATCAAGGTTTAATTTGTCTAAGGTATGACCTTACACAGGAATTCAGTGAAACCTACTAAGTAAATGGCAAATTGAAAGTTAAATCAAAAAAAATATAGTTAAAGCAAAGCTTAACCAACAGACTGTAAGAAAAAAAAATCTTTTAAAATATCATATTGTATGCCATTTTACAAAAAAAAAAAAAAAAACAACAGCATATTGCAATTCACTGGGGGTTTTTGGTTCATTTTTTTAAAGGTAACTCTTGGTCAACAGGAAAAAAAGTTATCCAATTGTCAGGATTTCTGCCACATTGTGACTGATATCTCTGGACCAGTAGATGGGAAAAGGCATTTCTTTACAATTTTATATTATTCATCCAATTTCAAGAGTCATAAGGCAAAAAGATGTGTATGACACCCGACTAGATAGATAAAGGGTACAGAAAGCTCTCTGCTGGTAGGTGCTGGAAAATTTGAAAATTGCAAGGCTCTGAGTTGTTTTTTTCCTAATACCACTACCTTTTACACCATCCTACCATGTTTTAACCACTTGCTCTTTGAGCTAGGAACTTCAAAATCTAAGAAGATATACTGCACAGGTAACTTGAAGTACAGAGAACAGTTATGTAGATTGCTGTTAATATGAAATTCTGGTCTTGTACTATCTGCCTCAGTGGTTTAATACAGTCAGTTGGATAGAGGAACCCTCATGAGAAAAAAAAAGTTATTTCCAGCACACCAAGATATGTCATCAACTGTTTTAGAAAATAGACTGAAAGGCAACTAACATCATAATAAAATAATCAAATATTCTGAAAGACTATTTTTTAGGAATTAGAAGGGACATTTTTTGTTTAAGTCAGCTCACCTGCCTGCCAGTGGCAGGGTTTTTTCAGCCTGTTTTTTCAAATTATACATTTGTCAGGTCATTTAGTAATATATAGACACACTCAACAGAAGCAGGATTAATGCTATGAAGTCTATCAAGAAAATTTCTGGCCAGTAACACCTCCCCAGTAACAGTACCTAAACAGGTGTGGCTGGATGAGCAATATCAAAATGAGATTTAAGAGAAGAAACATTGTAAAACTAGGAAATTATTAGAGGATTTCAGATTCCACCAGTGTTTTTATCAGTTAAACTCTTGCATTTGACAACCTATTTGGCAACATGATTTAAAACAAACAAGCATATACCTCTACGTTTTCCACTTCAAACATGAAACAAGGGAAGGGAGAAATATATAATCCAGAATGGGCTCTTCAGTCAATACATCATGATTATGTACAGCAGCACTATCACATATTTTAATCTACTTTTTAAAGACTGTCCTTTTCATAGATAAAAATTAAACTGCAGTGTTAAGGAGGGTTCTTACCACAAAAAATAAATAAAACTTGATAGACAGGTTTTATTAATCAAAGAAAAACATTTTCCTTACTTTTCCAGTTCTAGAGAGTCAGAAGCTTGTGGCCCTTTTTATCAACTATTTCTCACTACAATTCAACAGTGTTGAATAAACTATATCTATACAATTCTAATAAATTTCAAAACTTATGCTCTACCTGTTGTGGAGAAAGCATGATTTTTTCAGTAAACAAACTGACTAAACAAAGTAAGTATTCAAAAAATTAGAATGACTAAGCATGGTCACTCCTAATATGAACCTATACTCTGAAAAGAGAGAATTCATGTTGTACTGGGTTTAGCTGGGATAAACTTCAGCTTCTTCATAGTTGCTGCTGTGGGTCTGTGTTTGGGTTTGTGCTAAACACAGAGTTGATAATACAGAGATGATTTTTGTTATTTCTGAGCTTGCACAGAGCCAAGACCTTTTCTGCTCCTCATACGGCCACACTGGGGAGGGTGCTGGGGGTGTGTAGGAGGTTGGGAAGGGACACAGCTAGGAGACCCCCAACTGACCAAAGGGATATTTCAGACCATGTAACATCGTGCTCAGCAATAACAGTAGAGGGGAGATTGTTGCAGGGCTGCTACTCAGGGACTGGCTGGGCATCAGTCAGTTGGTGGCAAGCAATTGTTTCCATTTGCATCACTTGTTTTCCTCGGGTTTTACTTTCCTCTCTGATTTTGGGGCTCCCCCCCCACTTTTACCCTTCCAATTCTACCCCATCACACTGAAGGGGGGAGAAAAGCAGTTGTGGTGCTTAGTTGCCATGACATGGTATCCACAAAAGCTTATATTAATGGGTTTTATGCTTTCCAAGTATTATGCTGACAAAATTTTATAACTAAACTGCCAATTTTACAATACAAGAAATTAGAAAATTCAGCTATAAAGCTATACTTTGTTGACTGCCATAATTTCCCTAGCTGGCCTTGATATAATCACTGTACATATAGTATTTTTTTAAGCTTAAGGAAACTTAGGGGTACTAGTCTTGAAGATAGGAAGCTGTACAATCATGTGACTACTGCCATCATACAAATCTAACAAAAGAAGCACAATGGATAGGGTTATGGATGAGAGGTGACAAAATGAACTATTAGCATCTTAACCCTCTGTCCTGCATTTTCTAAATTCACATCTGGTAAACAGAGAATTTCTGTTTGCTAAAGAGATATCCAAAAAAATCCACATTAGACCCAAGATGACTGAACCTCCTCCACAAGTCATAGCCATCTTCTTAGTATACCTGCTTATTTACCAAAATTTAAAATAATCCATGAGATCAAAGCTGTCTAAGGCTCTCTGAAGGAGACTGTGATAGAAGCTATAAAATAACATGTAAGACAAGAAGCACATACAAGATCTGTAAGAGATCTAACGGCTACTATCGTATATATGTACAAAAGAAAAATAATTTGATAGACAGAAATTTAAGAACATTATTCAAATTACATTACAGCATATAAAGCCCTTATAAATAAAGTACAAGGGAAAGACACTGGTAAAAATTCCACTTCCCTCACCATTAATGCTAGAGAGAAAGGATTTATGTAGATCCTGACCATCAGACAGATGTTCATTAAACTGAATAAGAATTTTTTAAATTAGAAAGTTTCACTGAAAACTGTCAATTGTCAAAGTGGACATAGCTTAGAAAATGTTTCCATTTAAACAGACTTTATTTTGAAATAACAGAACTAAGGCATTTCAGCTTTACACCATTAAATATTTCTAAAATGAAACACTAGTTAAAATCAAAGTGTGCTAGACCTTAAATTAGAAGGCATTTTCTTCCATCAATATCACTATGTTGTTTTCAAATGTCAATCTAAATATTTTTTCTGACATAACTTTTCAGGAAATTTCATCAGAGAGGCCATGCGTTGTTTTTCTTTTTCTGTGGAGCAGAATATCATTGAAAACCATACAAAATATCCTACAGAGAGAAGGTTCACACTATTTACAGTATTGCTATAAGTAAACACAAATAAGCAAACAAAACAACATATTCATAAATGCTAATGATAGAATAGAATCGAAGAAATATCAAGGTTGGAAGAGACCTGTAAGATCATCAAAGTCCAACTGCCTACCCAGCATTACCACTGTAACCATTAAACCACATCACCCAGCACCAGATCCAGACATCTCTAAAACACCTCCAGGGATGGTGACTCCACCACCTCCCTGAGCCACCTATTTCAATGCCTGAACACCCAAACAGGGAAAACATTGTTCTGATATCTAATATGAATCTTCCCTGTCTCAGCTTAAGGTCACTTCCTCTGATCCTCTCATCATAGGCTTGGCAGAAGATACTGGCCCCACCTCACTAAAACCTCCTGTCAGAGAGTTGTAGAGAGCAATGAAGTCCCCCCTGAGCCTCCTTTCCTCCAGACTAAACAAATCCAGCTCCATACTTCCCCAAAATCCAAGGAAATAAGAGATGTAGTGAAACAAAAAGATACTTGCAGAGCTATACTATTTGCTCTATTATACTAAACTTTCATAGCATCATAGAATGGTTTGGGTTGGAAGGGACCTTCAGGACCATCTCATCCCAACCCCCCTGCCAGGGGCAGGGACACCTTCCACTAGACCAGGTTGCTCCAAGCCCCATCCAACCTGGCCTTGAACACTTCCAGGGATGGGGCAGCCACAGCATCTCTGGGCAACTTGTGCCAGGGCCTCAGCACCCTCACAGCCAAAGATTTCTTCCTAATATCCCATCTAAACCTCTACTCTTTCATTATAAAACCATTCTCCATTGTCTTGTCACTCCATGCCCTTGTAAAGAGTTCCTTTACAGCTTTCTTTTCAGCCCCCTTCAGGCACTGGAAGGTGCTCTAAGGTCTCCTTTGAGCTGTCTCCAGTCTGAACAGCCCCAACTATCTCAGCCTGTCTTCACAGGAGAAGGGCTCTATCTCTCTAATTATCATAATTGTTAATATCTGCCAACCAGCTAAAGCATTTCTCAAGATCTATTTTAAAAACAGACTTTGAAAGTCAGTATTTCTAAATAATTTTAAAATATTTTTTTATTTTAAAAATGCGATACTGTAAAACAAACTGTAATTATGGCAAATCATCAAACATGTCTCCTCAGAAATCAAGTTTTCTCCCACAAACTTGCCCACCTCACCTAAGCTGAAATATGTCCATTTTTTGCAAGGTAAGAAAGGGACTAAAGTCTTTCCATCTTGTTCACGTCACACACTTGCAAAGCTCTCATTTGCTAATCTGTAATAACACACAAACCAGAGAAAGACAGCCTGATTTATATTCCACCCAACCAACCTCTTCTGTCAATGCTCCAAAGTAAAACAGAACAAAAATTTTATTCCCCCCCACCACCAGAGAGGTCTCTCATGATGTGGCTTCTTCATTGCCTTATGTGAGTTAATGATTAAACCGCCGATTTCAAAATATAGGAGGGAGAGATGAGTAAGACTTGACTAATGAAAAAGGATTAAAAAAACTGTTGTGGTGTGTGTTCAGTTCCCAATTGAGTTATCTCCCTGGTTTTGTATTGTCCCCCCCGTTTTGTGATGCTTCCCCCAGTTACAACCCTATACCCAGTTCGATGGTTCAGTCCTGGTTCCCCCTTTCCCTTGAATGGTGTCCTCCCTGTCCGGGCTCGCTGCCAAGCCCTTGTCTCCACCCCTGTTCCCCTGGCAACTGCCCCTTTCCGTTATATTTTCCCCTCCTCCAGAGCCCTGTTCATCTCCTGAAACCCCCCCATCCTTCCAGAAACTTCTCCCTTCCACAGGGGGTGATTGGGCAGGTGCCCCCAGCCCCTCCTTTGTTCGTGTATCACTTGTTGCCACCGGTGTCAGTCATGTTGAATTCCCCTCCTCAGTTTCTCCCGATTGGTTCTTGTAAACCCCTTTATATACTGCTTCTCCCCCTTTTGTCCTCGTCTTTTCCCGCCTGGACACAGTGGAGATACATTAAAACCACTAGACTACACCGGGCGTGTTAAGACCCTCTTTTCTCTCCGGCTTCTCCACCTTGCCGCTCTTTTCGATACTGTTGCTGCTTCCTGCCGAGGCGCAGCCCGGACGTCCCTGACGGATCCGGGTAGTGCCCCCCGCTGCTAGCTGCTGCTGTGCTCCGAGCTAGCCACGGCCGCCTTCCCCCCCGCTCAGAGGGGAGTGAAGTGCATTCGACGCAGCAGCTCGGCAGTTTGGCGCCCACCGTGCGGCGAGAGACCCCCTCGCCCCGCGGCAGGAGTCAGCAGCCTCGAGAGGAGTTTCGCCTCCTCTTCGTCATCTGCCGCTTGCTCCGTGGTCGTTAAACTACCCTGCCTCGGGAGCAGACCCCTTTTTTGGGGTAGGGCTCCGGACAGGGATCGGATCGACACCACTCCCCGCACCCAGGAGCCGATCCGGATAGAAGCCGCGGACTTCGGAGTTTTTTTTTTCCCCGCTTTCCCCGCTAGTCAGGGTGAGTAACTCCAGCTTCCCAACTTCGAGAGTTCCCCCCCCCCGCCTTATCTCCCGGTTTCACCCGGTCGAGTCGAGGTTTCGCCCTGGGCTCGGTGAGGTTGGGGCTAGCGGTTGGGGTTTTTTGTTAGCGTTTTTTTTTTTCGTTTCACTCCGAAGGTTCGTTTTTGCGGGCAGAGATGGGTTGCAAACTCTCTGTCCCCCAGAAAGAGTTTATTACCAAGTTGTGGGTACCCTTGTAGAGAGAAAAGTTAAAATTGTTAAGCGGAGTTAAAAGATTTAATCATATGGTTGTTCATTCAATTTCCAGAGATCTCCCCGATTTAGTTAATGAAATAAAATTCTGGAATTCAGTTGGAGACAAATTAGCACAATTCGAATCTAAAGGGAGATCAAAAAACAAAAAATTAATTTATTGGACCTTCCAAATCATTACAGCTCTTAGAGAAAAACAGAAATTGAAAAAACAACCACCCCCCCATTCGTGTTCTCCCTACCCTCGTGTTCGAGACCCTTGTCCCACCCCTTCTCTCCCTGAGAATAGCAGAACCCTTAGGAGAGCAGCCCGCAAGAGCACCGCGCCGGCTTCCTACCACCCCCCGGGCTCTCCTCAGGGTTCCCTGACCCCCCGCCTCCAAAGTCCTGGCCAGACTTCGGAGAGCTCTCTCCAATCCCCCGATTCCTTTTCCCCCGAGTCCCCAGTTGTACATCCCAAGTTAGATTTGCAGTTTCAGAGGGCAGCAGCCCCCAGACCTCTTCACAAAATGGCTCCCATGGAGCCCAAATGGCGGCGACCGCATGGCTTTTCCCGCCATCAGTTTTTCTTCTCCCCATAATCCTTTCCTTTCTCCCGCCAACCCTTTCTCCTCCCCTTCCCCTTCCTATAACCCCCGCCCCTAATTATGTTAATTCTTCTCCAATCCCCCCGCCTTCCTACACGCCCCTTTCCCCTCCTCCTTCCCAAGCCCCGCCTTTTGAACACGCCCCTCAGGCGGAGCCAACTCCATCAGCTCCACCTCCTAGCTCCGCCCTGGTTCCCACACCTGGCCCCTCCCCTTGGCTTCCGGGTTCCCACGCCCCGCCTCCCAGTTCCCACGCCCCGACTTCCGGGGGTGGAGATCAAGATGATTCGGATTTTACTGTGCCATCTTTAATAACTGCCGCTCCTGTTTCTTACCACCAAGAAAGCGTAGGGCCCTCCCGAGCGCAATGGACCCCATTCCCCCATTCCACCATTAGGGAGTTGTGCAAGCCCAAAGAGAGTTTTCCCGGGAGAGTGAATACTTCCGGGAACTCCTTCGGGCCTCTTTATTAGAATCTGATGTTTGTACCCGCCGACTTGCGGACGCTTTTTTCATGCCTCCTCAACCCCACCGAATTCTTAGTGTGGGAGGAGGCATGGAAAAAAGGAATCAGGGACATTCTTCCACAATTGTGGGAGAATCCCCAAACTGCCACAACCCTCGGTGGTGAAACGGTTTACACCGACCTATTAGTCGGTCTTGGGAATTGGGCCGACGGAGCTTTTCAAGCAAGAGATATCCCCCGTCAAGCGCTTCGGGAGAGAGCAAGGATGGCTGAACGGGCATTCTTAGTGCTCCGCCCTACTGCCCAGGAGCCCACTTTCACCAAAATTCATCAGGGGCCAATGGAACCTTTCATTGTTTTTGTCGAGCGTCTCCGCAGGGCAATCGACCATCAAGTCCAAGCGGAGAGCGCTCGACTCGGGATCCTAACAGAATTGGCTAATGCCAATGCTAACGCTGTCTGCAAAGCAGTCATCCTCAGCCTTCCCGTCGATCCTCCTCCAACCATCCAATCAATGATCGAAGAGTGCCAGAAAAAGGCACCATCCCTCGCCAAGGAGGATCCAAAAACTCCACCTCCAAGCTGTCGCGTGTTATTCGGAGAAACAACAAATTTCGACAGCGATGTGATGGCCGCCCAGCAGCAGCCGACGTCACCCAAAAGCAAGAAGCCAAGTCATGGACAGTGCCACCTGTGTGGCGATCCAAGCCATTGGATGCCTGATTGCCCCCTGCGAAACCAATTTTATGAATTCAAGAGGAGGCAGGCAGCATCACAGCGGGGAATGAACCGCCAAAAAAACTGAATTATGAGCGCATCCCCTCCGTGCGCAAGGATAAAATATGGCGGGAAGTAACATCATTAAAGGGGGGAATTCAGGGAGGGGACCCCAATCCCACACCTCTACCCTTTCAAACTTTCCGGACACGACACTTTCACCTAATCAAACTTTACCAATTTTGACAACTCCTCTTTGTGCCCTCCCCCACAGGTTGCGTCTCGCGGAGTCCATTACCATTGCAGACTCCAGTGCCAGCCCGCGATGGTCGAGTTCCAGGCACCAGTACCTGGCATCAACGCGGATGTAAGTGTGTTGTCGTAGGAGACACAAAATTCACTCCCCCGGAATCTCCATTATTCCGGGGTGCTGCCGTCCCTCACAAATAAGTTTCTCCATAAGTATTATGTGTGTCCATCCACCCATCGTTCTGCCCAAGGCCAGATTATCGCTCAAGTTATTCCAATTTTCGAGCAGTGTGAGCGAGAACGCCATGACATTTCATCCCCTTTATTTAATGTTAACTGGTGTCAAACCCTAAGCCACGAAAACCTCGGCTCACCTGCCGTCTTTCTAAGAATGGGCAGTCGACTAGGGTGAATGGCATGCTTGACACGGGGCAGATGTGACGATCATTCCCGCAAGGGAATGGCCGTCACAATGGGAATTGCAAAGCGCAGCTGGGCGAATCCAAGGCGTAGGGGGTTTTCAATTGGCAAAACAATCAAAGAGCGTAGTACAAATTATGGGGCCAAATGGGCAATTAGCTTCAGTCCGTCCATTTGTCTTAGATTATGCGGAACCCCTGTGGGGGAGAGATGTTTTGGCCCATGGGGAGCCAAAATCGACCTGCCCAACGCTCCCAAGGTTTTTCAGTAGTGGCCACTGGAGAGCGCCCTACCCACAAATTGACCTGGAAATCCGACAAACCTATTTGGGTAGAGCAGTGGCCGCTCAACAAACAAAAACTAAAGGCGCTCTCGGAGATTGTTGAGGAGCAGCTAAAAAAGGGTAACATCATGGAGTCCATGTCCCCGTGGAACTCCCCTGTCTTTGTAATCAAAAAACCAAACAAGGACAAATGGCGGCTCCTCCACGAACTCCGCCAAATTAATGACATCATCGAAGATATGGGCGCTCTCCAACCAGGGATGCCGTCCCCAACCATGCTTCCCCAAATTTGGAATTTAGCCGTCTTGGACATCAAAGACTGTTTTTTCCAAATTCCCCTACACCCAGATGACGCCGCGCGCTTCGCCTTCACGGTTCCTGCCATCAACCGTGAAGCCCCAGCAAAGAGGTACCACTGGCGAGTCTTGCCTCAAGGCATGAAAAATTCACCAGTGAATTGCCAGCGGTACGTCTCTTCCCTGCTGTCCCCTGTCCGTGAGGCAGCAAAAAATTCAATCATACTACATTACATGGACGACATCTTAGTTTGTGCTCCAAACGACGATACACTTACCCATGCCCTTGCCCTGACAACCGATGTGTTGACTTCTGCAGGTTCGAGCTTCAGGAAAGTAAGATCCAAAAGATGCCACCCTGGAAGTACCTTGGTCTGGAAATCACTAAGCGGACCATTGTTCCGCAAAAATTGGCTATCAACCCAAAAGTGTCCACATTAGCGGAGGCCCAGCAACTGTGTGGAGCTTTGAACTGGGTGAGACCTTGGCTAGGCATTCCAACAGAAGACCTAGCCCCCCTTTTCAATCTTTTGAAAGGGGGAGAAGAGCTTGGCTCTCTAAGGACCCTTACCCCAGAGGCTGCAGCGCCTTAGAAAAGGTACAGCGAACCATCTCGCAGAGACAGGCACACAGATACCACCCAGACTTGCCATTCAAATTTATCATCTTGGGAAGTTTGCCACACCTTTATGGGTTGATTTTTCAGTGGGACGAAACAGCTAAAACATCTGAGGACCCTGGTTCGAGGGACCCCCTCTTAATCATAGAGTGGGTGTTCCTCAGCCACCACAGGTCCAAAAGAATGACACGGCCACAAGAGCTGATGGCTGAGTTGATCCGGAAGGCTCGCTTCCGGATCCGGGAACTTGCCGGTGTCGACTTCACTTGCATACACATTCCCATCCAATTAAAATCGGGCCAGTTGACCAAGGCCATGTTGGAACATCTCCTCATGGAGAATGAAGCCCTCCAATTTGCTCTGGATTCTTACACCGGACAAATCTCAATTCATAAACAAAAACACAAACTATTTAATCAGGACAATCAGTTCAAGTTTTCTCTAAAAGAATTCAGAGCCGGAAGCCCTTAAAAGCCTTGACTGTCTTTACTGACACGTCCGGGGCATCTCACAAGTCCGTAGCGACTTGGAGAAATCCTCAAACTCAGCAATGGGAGACCGACATTGCCACCGTTGAGGGTTCACCTCAAATTGCTGAGTTGGCCGCTGTTGTCAGAGTTTTTGAGCGGTTTTCCGAGCCTTTCAATTTGGTAACTGATTCGGCATACGTAGCCGGTGTGGTGTCCAGAGGGGAGAACGCAGTTCTCCAGGAAGTTTCCAACATAACCCTTTTCAAATTGCTCTCGAGACTCGTAGAGTTGGTCTCCCGTCGAGAGCACCCATTCTACGTGTTGCATGTGAGGTCTCACACTGACCTCCCGGGGTTCATTGCGGAGGGGAATCGGCGTGCCGATGCCCTAGCTGCTCCCGTTGAGATGGCCCCGCTCCCTGATGCCTTCCAGCAAGCAAAACTCAGCCACCAGCGATTCCATCAGAATGCGCCCGGCCTGGTCCGTCAATTCCAACTGACTAGGGACCAGGCAAAGGCGATTGTGGCCACATGCCCACAGTGCCAGTCTTTCCAACTCCCCGCCATCAATGCTGGCGCCAACCCTAGAGGGCTCAAAAGCTGTGAGCTTTGGCAGATGGATGTCACCCACATCCCTTCCTTTGGCAAGTTCAAGTTTGTACATGTCTCTGTAGATACCTTTTCTGGGGCCGTATACGCTTCTGCCCACACAGGAGAGAAGACTGCAGACATCAAAAAACACCTGCTGCATGCCTTCTCTGTGTTGGGAATCCCTAAAGAAATCAAAACTGTCAACGGGCCAGGGTACACCTCCAGGGAGTTCTGAAGCTTCCTGCAGGAGTGGGGAGTGAGTCATAAGACCGGCATCCCTTACTCCCCGACAGGGCAAGCCGTGGTTGAGCGGGCCCACCAGAGCCTCAAACGAACTCTAGAACATCAGAACGGGGCAGTGAAGGTGGAGTCCCCTCAAATCCAACTGGCCAGGGCATTGTTTACCATCAACTTTCTTAATTGCAGCTTTGAGTGCCTCAACCCGCCCATTGCCAGGCATTTTAACACCCAGACCGCAACCCAGTTCAAGGACAGACCACCTGTCCTTGTGAAGGACCCTGAAACCTGGAAGGTTGAGGGGCCATTTGACCTGGCAACATGGGGTCGTGGATACGCATGCGTGTCCACTCCCGCCGGGCTCAAATGGGTCCCCTCAAAGTGGGTAAAACCCTTTCTCCCAGGGAAGGCACGCAAACCAAGCGTCACCCCTCAGGTGACCCAGTCCACCCTGAGGAGAAAGCGCAAAGTCCATGTCGTGTCCGGTGTTCCCCAGGCTGAACCATCCATCCCAGAGCCCTTGGTTTTAACTTATTTTCTTCGTTTGTTTCAGTTAGAACCCGATTCGCCAGTTTAAGTTTGTTGCTCCGTTATTCTTATCATTTTTAACCTTTTGTGTGTCATCTTGAGTTTTTCAATGAGTTATGAACTGCTCCTCCGTCTTCTGTCCACCGCCGCACCACAAGTGAACCACGTCTCCCTCCCTCCTGCTACGAGCTCTAACCAAGAGACTTTCTATTATGAGGAGATGCAACCTCTTTCAATCTCACCCATTCCTCAATGGTTTGCAGTCTCCAGACCTACCAACGATGCCGGCGAACAAGCATCGACGAGCTCCGTAATCAGCTTTTAAAGACTCAATTTTAATTTTGTTTTTTCTAAAACAAAAAGAGTGAGATGTTGTGGTGTGTGTTCAGTTCCCAATTGAGTTATCTCCCTGGTTTTGTCTTGTCCCCCCAGTTTTGTGTTGCTTCCCCCAGTTACAACCCTATACCCAGTTCGATGGTTCAGTCCTGGTTCCCCCTTTCCCTTGAATGGTGTCCTCCCTGTCCGGGCTCGCTGCCAAGCCCTTGTCTCCACCCCTGTTCCCCTGGCAACTGCCCCTTTCCGTTATATTTTCCCCTCCTCCAGAGCCCTGTTCATCTCCTGAAACCCCCCCATCCTTCCAGAAACTTCTCCCTTCCACAGGGGGTGATTGGGCAGGTGCCCCCAGCCCCTCCTTCGTTCGTGTATCACTTGTTGCCGCCCCTGTCAGTCATGTTGAATTCCCCTCCTCAGTTTCCCCCGATTGGTTCTTGTACAAGAAGAACCTTTATATACTGCTTCTCCCCCTTTTGTCCGGTCTTTTCCCACCTGGACTCAGTGGAGTCTTTTCCCACCTGGACGGTGTAGAAAATGATACATTAAAACCACTGGCCTACACCGGGCGTGTTAAGACCCTCTTTTCTCTCCGGCTTCTCTGCCTTGCTGCTCTTTTCGATACTGTTGCTGCTTCCTGCCGAGGCGCAGCCCGGACGTCCCTGACGGATCCGGGTAGTGCCCCCCGCTGCTAGCTGCTGCTGTGCTCCGAGCTAGCCACGGCCGCCTTCCCCCCGCTCAGAGGGGAGTGAAGTGCATTCGACGCAGCAGCTCGGCAAAAAACATTTATTTAAGTAGAATATTAAAAATAACACCAAAGAAATGCAGAAATATAAATCTCATTGTAAGCACATCATAGTTTAGTTAAAGCTGTTTCTTACTTCAATTGCTGAAGTGTTCATATGTCTTTTTAAGAAAGCATATCGAAATTATATCAAATATATAAGCTCTCACAAAAGCAAGGAGATAATGATGTTGACAAAAAAAATATGGCAACAAACTACATAGTAAAAGAAAAAAGTTGTCTTAAAATTACTTCCTTGAATAAGTGACTGGTAAAATGAGAGGATAAATGTATTGCTACTACTTTGCTATTCATTAATATATGACAAATAATTTTTCATGATTTATAAGAGTAAGTAACACCTTCCAGTATGATAAAGTTGGTCATCATTAGTGACTAAAACACAAAAACTGCATTCCCATATTTGTGAATTTTCTTTATTTGTATGAGTTGCAGATATAATTTTATTAATAAAAACCCACATGCATCCTGTAAATACATCTCAATTCTAAACTGATATGTTAAAATAAAAAAGAAGCAAGTCTTAGGCCACACAGTTTCAAGTTACTGACTGAACTGCCAAGCTATGTTATGGGCATTTGGAGAAGGCCCAAGAACTGCTCCATAAAGTTAGTCCTCGCAGGATCACACCACAACAATCCACACTGAATCCTTCCATCTCTGTATCCAACCTACAGATGTTCTGCTTACCTTCTATGTACTTTATTCTCCAGGCATTTGACTCTAAATGACTGCCATCTTTTCTTAAGGATCTAAAGCTCACTACTGCGAAAGAAAAGGCTAATTATACCTTTCAATTTCTCTGAGGCATTATTACAAAGCTTACTACTACAGTATTCAGACTATTCAGACAGCACTATTATCCCAGATGTTGCCAAGGCAAATGTGAACTGTAGGCCATATGCTACAGATACATGGACAGCCACAATTGACCTTGCAGACAAATCAAATAAATAAACTGAAGACTAGATTATTAAGTAATGCTTATTTTTTTAATTTTAATAGAATTTACACAATTGCATGTTGAGCACTTTATTTTCATAATTTGTTCAACTGCAACAATTTGCAATGAAGTATCCATTTTTTTCTAGCAAGGGGATGGATTTTAAAATGCAGATAAATTACTATTTAAATGTCACAGAGTTTTACATATGTTTAAAAAAAACATAAAAACCCCACTGAAATGGGATTATCATCACTATATCTTTTAATTACTTAAAAATTAAACATTTAAGTTTTATGTATTTCAGGTCATTCTGTTATGAGAAAAATACAGTTATAGTTGTTTGCCTACCATCACTCACTGACAAATGAAAATAAGTGTGTACAAAGTAAGATATGGAGCACAGCGTTTCTATATATATATGTAGAGCATCACCTGCAAGGGAAAACTAAAGTTGATCTTTGCAGTCTTCCCTGGGATGCAAGTGATATACACCCACATTTTAGAGAGGTAGCTCAATCTTTCCAGTGTGAAACATTAACATAATTTCAGAAGTCACAGGCTACTTTTGGAAAAGATTCTGAATTCTCTGCAGCTTTGCTATTGTAGAAGTATAGAATCAATTTTCTTTTTCTCTAAACTGGAAATTACTTTAGTACAAAGGAGCCCCAGAGACTACACATTTAAGGGAATCTTCTGGCAATACAGAAGCATTAAAAATGAAGCATAATACTCTTCTAGTTTCATTCACATGCCATTTAAACAGAAACCAGAAATGGCTGAAATGGATCAAGCCTCAACTACCTTAAACTTGCATCAAGATTAACATATACACTCAAGTAAAAATAAAGAGTAGCTAGTTCCCAGTTCCCCATCTTTTTTCATTTGACACTGAGGTACCTACATGGGTAGGAATACTATCTTTTGCTAGCTATTCACCCAGGCTTTCAAGCTATTGAGTTCCTTTCCTGTTTTCCAGTAGTGTAATATCTTAGCTTACCACCAACCTCTGTGATAAAACACACAACTGAGAGGAGAGCATCAAGGAAAAGATCTGTTCTTAGGAGAACAGGCTGTTTATCTTCTCAAAAAAAATTTAACTCTTCACATTAAACTCACAGGACATGATCCAGGGACAATTCTCAATTCATCACCCTTTTTTCTGTCTTTAACAATTGCCATGGACAACCATAAATTAAAGCTTGTAAAACCACAAGTGGCCTTCACAGACCATACATTTGACATGACTGCATGATTTGGCACACATGATAATATTGGATAAAGTGAAATAGCAGTTTAGTACTACATAGAGTACTGCTGTTAGTATAAATTTGTCTTGGATATAAATATTCATTTACATTTGTTTTCCAGACTCATGTTACAAAGAACTCAAGCCCCTCCCAATGCTAATTATTCCCAATGTTTACTGACAGCAAACATCCTTTTCCACATCTCCTAAGACATTGGCTGCTGAGTAGGCGATTCTTATTTCTAAAAGATATTAAGACAAGTTTTCAAACATAGTTCTATCCTTTTCAGTGGAAAAGTATCTATATGCCTTTCACACAGGTAATTATAAAAATTCTCTCACATTATCTGAAGCTAATTAACATACCGCTGAGGAATATGTAAGCTACATGAGCACTGAATTTGTTAAACTGTGTCCAGAATGCAGAAAGTTACTGAAAACAAATCACAATGGAAGCCTACCACTACATCTTTGCAATGAGCACTCTGGGCCACAACCAATCCCACTCCCCAAAAATAAAACCATCTTTAACTCACAACGATTCATAAAATGTTTAACAAAAATTTGGGTTTTATCCTAATTAACCACAAGAACAATGCTAAGCAACTATGACACAATCATTAAAACTATTATTGGTCTTCACAGGGTAAAACTATTCTACAAAATTATTATATATTATTAAAAGAAAAAAAAAAGCTTCTTAAAAGTCTTGTGTGCACCAATTCATAATAAATTTCAGTGAAAAAATATTTTATCATATTTTAATACCCTAAGATTTAGGGACAAACTTATTGAAAGTCCAACTGAAATTCTAACATATTTCAGGAAGCAAATATGTGGATATAGATCAGTTTCAAGTAATTATACCTATTTAAACCCACTGAAGGGAATACATTTGCAGAAGTATGATTTAAAAGCATTATTTGACAAACAACTTCACTAATGAACCTGTACACAACTTGATTTACAGAATAATTATGTCATAACCATGTACATGAAACAAAACTGAATTCTTTCTATCAAAGTGAATGTCATAAAAAAACCTCTAAGTTCTGTACAGCAAATTTAATCTCTTTGATATCTGACGCTATTTCTACAGGAGCACATTTAAAACTAAACTACATTGAGGGGAAGTTCAATCCATCCCACTGATACCAGTTTAATGCCAGCAAGAAACGCCCAGAGCCTGGAGACGGATCTCAGGTCAGCAGGAGAGCAGCTGAAGGACAACACCAAGGAATTCCAGGCACTCCAGCCAGTAAGCCAGCTTCATCAGGGGCCCAACTTAAACACCTCTATGCAAACACATGCAGCATGGGGAATAAACAGGAAGAATGAGAGATGTGCACACACCTACGATCTTACTGGCATCATGAAAACATGGTGGGATGACTCCTATGACTGGAGTGGTGGAATGGAAGGATACAGGCTCTTTAGCCTGTATCAGGAAGGACAGACAGGGAAGACAAGGAGGCAGTGTTGCCCTCTATGTCAATGACCACCTAGAATGTACGGAGCTCTGCCCAAAGATGGATGAGGAGCTGACCGAGAGCTTATGGGTCAGGACCAACAAAGGGAGGACAGGGACAGGTGATTTTATAGTGGGGGTCTGCTACAGGCCACCTGACCAGAAAGACTGAGCCAATGAGGCCCTCTACAGACAGATAGGAGCAGCTTCATATTCACAAGCACTGGTGCTCATGGAAGACTTCAACCACCCCGACATCTGCTGGAGTGACAACACAACAGGGCACAGGCAATCCAGGAGGTTTCAGGAATGTGTTGATGACAACTTCCTCCTCCAAGTGACAGAGGAGCCAACAAGGAGAGGTGCTACACTGGACCTTGCTCTCAACAACAAGGAGGGGCTGGTGGGGAATGTGAAGCTCAATGGTAGGGTTCGTGACCCTTAGGGTAGCAAGGAGGGCACACAACAAGCTCACTGCCCTGGATTTCAGGAAAGCAGACTGGTCTCTTCAGGGAGCTCCTTTATAGAGGTCCATGGGATAAAGCTCTGATGGGACAAGAGGCTTGTGAAAGCTGGTTGTTATTCAAGGATCACCTCTTCCAAGCTCTGGAGTGATGCATCCCAATAATGAGGATGTCGGGCAAAAATGCCAGAAGACACCAGCATGGATGAACAAGGAGCTCCTGGACAAACTCAAACACAAAAAGGAAGCCGACAGAGGGTAGAAACAGGGACAAGTAGCCTGGGAGGAAGACAGAGAGATTGAGCATCTAGGGACCAGGTTAGGAGAGCCAAAGCCCTGAGAGAATTAAACCTGGCCAAGGATATCAAGGGCAACAAGAAAAGCTTCTAAAGGTACATTGGTGATAAAAGGAAGACTACAGAAATATGGGCCCTTTCCAGAAGGAAACAGGAGACCTGCTTACCCAGAATATGTAAAAGGCTGAGGTACTCAACGACTTTTTTGCCTCAGTTTTCACCAGCAAGTGCTCCAGCCACATTGCCTGAGTTGCAAAAGGTAAAGGCAAGGACTAGGAGAATGAAGAACCACCCACTGTAGGAGAAGATCAGATTTGAGAACATCTAAGGAACCTGAAGGTACACAAGTCCATGGGACCTGATGAGATATATCCAAGAGTCCTGAGGGAACTGGCAGAGAAAGTGGCTAAGTCACTATCCATAATATTTGAGAAGTCATGGCTATACAGTGAAGCTCCCACTGACTGGAAAAGGGAAAGCATAATCCCCATGTGTGGATTTGCTGGAGGGCAGGAAGGCTCTGCAGAGGGATCTGGACAGGCTGGAGCAATGGGACAAGGCCAATTGTATGAGGTTCAACAAGGCCAAGTGCCAGGTCCTGCCCTTGGGTCACAACAACCCCATGCAACACTACAGGCTTGGGAAACAGTGGCTGGAAAGCTGCCCACAGGAAAAGGACCTGGGGGGGCTGAGTGACAGCAGCTGAACATGAGCCAGTGTGTGCCTAGGTGGGCAAGAAGGCCAATGGCATTCTGGCTTGGATCAGAAATGGTGTGACCAGCAGGACCAGGGCAGTGATTGTCCCTCTGAACTCGGCACTGGTGAGGCCACACCTCGAGTGCTGTGTCCAGTTCTGGGCCCCTCACTGCAAGAAAGACATTGCGGTGCTGGAGCGAGTCCAGAGAAGGGCAATGGAGCTGGGCAGGGGTCTGGAGCATCAGGAGTAGCTGAGGGGGCTCATCCTGGAGAACAGGATGCTCAGGGGGAACCTTCTTACTCTCTACAACTCCCTTAAAGGAGGATGAAGCCAGGTGGGGGTCAGGCTCTTCTCCCAGGGAACAAGCAATAGGACAAGAGGAAATGACCTCAAGTTGGTTTAGGGAAGCTTTAGATGGGATATGAGGAAAAATTTCTTCACAGAAAGTGTTGTCGAGCCCTGGAAAAGGCTCCCCAGGGCAGTGGTAGAGTCACCATCCCTGAAAGCATTTAAAAGACATGTAGATGTAGATTTTGAGGACATGGCTTAGTGGTGGACCTGGCAGTGATGGGTTAATGGTTGGACTTTATGATCTTAGAGGTCTTTTCTAACCTAAATGATACCATGATTCTGCCCCTCTACTCCACTCATTAGACTGCACCTGGAATACTGCTTCCAGTCTGGGGCTCCCAACATAAGGACCTAGAACTGTTGGAGTGACTACAGTGGAGAGCCGTGAAGATGCTCAGGGAGCTGGAGCACATCTCCTATTTAGACAGGCTGAGAGAGCTAAGGCTGTTCAGCCTGGAGAAGAGAAGGCTCTGGGGAGACCTTAGAGCACCTTCCAGTACCTGAAGGGGGCTGAAGAGAAAGCTGGAGAGGGACTATTTACAAGGGCATGGAGTGACAGGACAAGGGGGAATGGCTTCAAACTGAAAGAGGTTTAGATGGGATATTAGGAATAAATTCTTCATTATTGGAGTGGCGATACACTGGCACAAGTTGCCCAGAGAAGCTGTGGATGCTCCATCCCTGGAAGTATTCTAGGCCAGGTTGGATGGGGCTTGGAGCAACCTGGTCTAGTGGAAGGTGTCCCCTCCCCTGGCAGGGGGGTTGGGATGAGATGGTCCTGAAGGTCCCTTCAAACCCAAACCATTCTATGATGCTATGAAAGTTTAGTATAATAGAACAGATTGCTAGGAATTGCTTATAACTGCTAAATTTTTATAGGATATACTGAAGTTTTTCTATATTACAGATTATGCCTCAATAACAGTTTTTAAGGAACCTGCCAGGAATAACAAATCATCACTAGGAGTAGTAGTAGAAAAAAAAGAGAATCATTTCCTTTTATAAAAAAAACCAAAAACATACACCTAGCATGTACTGTAGTAAAAAAACTAAACAAAACCAAAAAAAACAACAGTCTCAGTTTGAACTAGGAGTTTAACAGGCAAATCATCAGGCAGATTTTTAATTTTCTCTTCAGGAAAAAAAATTAAAAATCAAACTGATTTTAGATCTGCACAAGGCACTGTCCAGGAGTTCTCACCACAGTCTTATTAGTCTTATCAAAATTTTCCCAGCTTATAGACTGCAAAAAGCATGTTTCAGCTTATTTTTTCTATACATGCAAAGGCAGTTACTGTGTGCAGCATTCAATGAGGGATCTCTAAATTTTCCCCCATCCTAGTTTTGGCCAAAGACTGGGGAAGCCTGGAGCCATGTGGGCATGTCTAGGTTATTTTATACCATGCACATCATTGCTAGGGGGCAGAAGTAAAGGATTCTTACTTCCAAGAAGGGGGCGTGACTTTGGAAAAAGAAAAAGGTGGCACAGCAGGTCTGTTGCCCTTCTCTTCCTTTTCTGAGGGAAGCAAGCAGTGAATGGAGCAGTGGGCTAACGCTGGTCCTGACCAGAGGGTTTGTCAGCCATTGTTTTTCATTGTCTCAGGCTTGGGGGAAAAACATGCATGCGGAAGGTCTGGGGGCAATTTTGTTCTTTGTCTCAGGGGAGTGCCGTGACAGGTCAGCTCAGGCTTGGTGAGCATTTTTTGGATGTAAATCACCCTCTTTTTGTATACTTTTTGTATACCTTTGTTATTAATATTGTTGCTGTCACTGTTCATTTTTCTTATTTCATTGCTGTTTCCAGTAAATTGTCCTTATCTCAACTCAGAATTTCTGCCTTTTATCTCTCTCACCCAAAGGGGTAAAGGGAGGGGAGCAGCTCCGTGGGGCTTCGTTTCCAGCTGGGCTTAAAGCACAATACCCCCTATCATTAATATCCAGAAAACATATCTGGAGAAAAAGAGGAAGCAGCATAATTAAATGGAAAACACTGTACAAGACAGTGGAACAGTCTCTATCAAAACCTAAGATCTGAAAATAAAATTTTAAAAACTCATTACCTAATCCTCTTTGAGTGCCTAGTCAACACAGAGGAGAGATTGTTAGCTCAAACATGAGAGATAGTGCAACCCTTATCACAGATGTGTTTATATTCAAGAAGCTTGATAAATTACATTATTTTTAAAAAGATAGAAAAAATATCAGAACTATAAAACCAAGCACTCAAGTATTAAGAAATGTGAAAATTATGGTTACTTACACCTACAATTCAGTCCCTTGTGCATTATAATAGTCATTCATTCAATGGTCATATATTTTGTTACTCACAGGATCCCTACCTCATATATGGCACGACATATATATCAATAAACAAATCAGAGTTACACAAAAAAGGAGATGCTTTCTTTGGGACATTAGATTTTTTTACTAAGGAAATTGAATAAAATGGTTAATAGATCAAATAAATTTTAAAACGTTTTCTATCCAAGAGAACTTTTGCTCGAAACTGACAATTTGTAAAAAAAAACCTCTTCTTAAAAAAAATAATTTTCTATCACAAGGAAAGAAATAATTTAAAATCCTACCTGTCCCATAATATACCCACAGCCTCTGGGTCATGCCTGGAGCACATGCTTAGAACATAAAAAGACAGATGGTGGAAGAAAAGCTCAACAACTTCTCTGATACAGATTAGACACTTGAACCTGAACTTCCTATGTCCCAAAAGCAATGTTTTGGTTAGGAACATGCTTACTATACCTGTGAACAGTCTTGCTTTTCTAACAGAGTCATACAGCAGCTGAACAACAAATTGACATCAGAATGAAATGGTCTGACCACTAGGCTGCAGAGGTTTCCATTCAACCAGTTTACACCAACTACAACAATTATTTGTTTAAGAGGCAGAGTTCTTTTCCTAACAGGCAATAACCAATGCTTAGGATTCTCTCCAGGGTTGCTAGTTCCAGCTGGAAATTATTTTCTTTCAGTATTGCAGACACACCATTTTAATTACTTGTGAGATCTGGGTCACTATCTAGTTCTTGTCTCTGTTCTTACTGATAAACTTTAAGAGATTTTGGTTTCTTCACAATATGGAAGATGATTCTTTTTAATTTTTCAGGACAGAAAATTTATTCTTTTCCAGCTCTTGGCATGATCAAGACAGCTGAAACTGAATAGATGTTTTAAGGCCATTGGCAAAACCCCATTCTCTACTTCTTAGGACTCCACCACGAGAAACAATGAGCTTGAGATGTTGAAATGCAGGGCATTCACAACCACTAAGTCAAAGAAAACAATGCTATGAACTTCCTAACTGCTGTAAAGTAACTCTACAAATCTCAAAAATAAAGCATATCAAATTGAAAACTGCTTATAAATCTTGTGTTAACTTGCTATTTGAGTCAGTTTCAATCTTCCATCTGTAAAATGAAAGTATTTAACAGATGTGCAAAAAAACCCTCCAATGTTTGTAAAGTACAGACATGTATTTTGAGATCATTCTTACAAATTCATAGATTGAAACACTTCAGTATTCATTAACTATTTGGATGGCATACAGCAGGTTAAGCAGTAGGCTGCACAATTACGAAGAAAAACAAATATATCAAGTGGGTTATAACAGTATACCAGTCAGCTATGATTTCCCATGCACTGTAAGAAGCCCTGAACTGGGACCAGAAGGGTAAGGGGGAAATACAGTAATGTAGTTAAAAGCCCAGTGTACAGGGAAGAGAACTGGATTAAGTTTGTTTCTGCAATTTTAGTCTGCTGTTTCCTTATCAGAGTCCCTGACTGCAGCCCAGCATTTTTTAACTGCTCCTGTAAAATGCATTTCCTGTCTTCACATACACACGCCTTCAGGAAATAAAGTGCTTCAAATCAAGACAGAGAAATAATCTGAAAAAGAAAATATCTAACCATTTAAAGAATTTTGAGATCTCCAATTGGAAAAACACTTTGAACCAACTGATATGCATACTAAAAGCAATACATTTTTTCCTATAATTTTTCCCAACTTAGAGAGTTTATTATGAAAAAAGTTTTTCAATGTTTACTTTTTTAGTTATTTAGGGGTATAATTGTGCTTCTCTAATGCTGTTCTGTTTCTCTGAAATCAAAATGTTAAAAAATTATTTTAAAAAAGAAGTATAAAAACAGCTTTAAAAGAAAGTTTTAAAGAAGTAAAGAAATAAAATCTGTACACAAGAAACATTCAAACTGTACACAGTAGTCAAAAGCACAAAATAAAAATAACAAGAAGAAAATATTTTCCTCTTTCAGTTGAAATAATTGCTACAACTAACACCTCGAGAATAATTAATTTTGTATTTCCATAACATTAATAAAATAACTACATCCTCCTTAAGCAGTTCACTTTTGTGATAAAAGAGTAGACCAATATAAACTCCTAACACTAGGGCAAAAGGAGTATCAAAGTGATGGTTTGAGCTTCCCATACACACACTCTTTAAATGTGCTAAAAATACTATCTAGACAAAAAATAAGTCATGTTATAAACATTTCCACATTAGGTATTTCTGCATGCTAAATATATTTTATGACAAAAAAATTTACAACTACATAAACTGTGACGGTGCAACTAATTCAGGATTAACCACACATTACTCAGAACAAATAAAACAAACAAAAAAAAACTCATTACAAATAGGCATCATCTTAAGTTTCCTTCTATAAATACACCTATTTTTCATACCAGAAAAGTGCATGTTTTCTGATTTAAGAAAAAAAGAGCACATCATAAACACAACCCAGGCAAGATAAACTTGACAGGAACTGCATAACTACAGTAGCTTATTTCCTGCTCTTATATATATTTAAAGCAAACCTCCTTAAATAAGTTAGAAAAGTTCAAACAATGGTTTAGTTAACCCATTTTTATTAAAATGAAGGGTGGACAAAAGAAACAAATGAGCTCATGTCCCTTCTTGATGATGAAACTACCCAAGAACTAAAACTACTTTCTGTCCTGTAAAGCAGTTACACTCGGCCTCTATGCATACCACGGACCAAAAGAAAACAGCAATGCGACTACACACAGAGATAGAGGCAGCTAGAGACAACTAATGGCTCCCTCTGCAATTCACAAAGTTTAAAATTAAAAAGCTGCTTTTTCCAAGTGTAAATGGTTCCCCTCCACACACATAGGCCTGAGGCCCTGTTGCAAACAGTGTTCAACAAGACCAGGCAGCACAAAGACAGGAATGGGAGGGAGGGAGGGAGGCAGGAAGGTAGGAAGGAAGGCAGGCAGGAAGGAAGGAAGGCAGGCAGGAAGGAAGGAAGGAATTGGGGATCAGCAGGATCTTCAGGCTTTTTAAAATTCAAACTGCTCTCTGACCAATACAAATCACGGACACACTAAGTACTACATGGATTTACAGCATTAAAAACACACCTTCTACATGACAGCTATATTGACTTCACCCTTTTAAACAAGTAAATGGGTACTCAAAGACACGATAGCAGAGTTTATAAGACTCTAAATACAATATACCAGAAATTCATTACCACTTATTATTACAAGATCTGTCTAAACAACTAAAAAAATTACTGAAAAATAGACAAATTCTGTAATGTCGATACTTGTTTGCCATTTACAAATTTCTTTTCTATATGAAACTTGGTATCTTAAAATTTCCCTCAATTATGTAATTTCTGTATGAGTACTTTTATTAGTTCACAGGGTGTTTATTTTAAATCTACCTCAACTTTTAATAACACTCTGAACTCTACCACACAGTAAGTCCAAGATTTACCTTACTCTAAATTAGCTACCATTTATGAATAAAGAGCTGACATTTAATCAATCATCATTTACAAAACACATTTGACCTGTTAAAATGACAACTAATTACATACTTAAACATCAGGAACACAAACAGCCAAAAACAAGCTCAGGATGTCAAAGGAATATGGCCTGATAAGAAATGATGACACTTTTTAAACGTTCCTCACTTTTCACGTAATTAAATTTACTATTGATTCTCAAATACTTAGGCTAAGATCTCATCTTCACCGTGACCCCTGAAACATCATAAACATAGCACTCTACACATGACCCCTTCTCCCATTTTCTGTTTGTTAAGAGTATAAAATAGTATTTCATCTGCATTTAATACATATTCCTGTAATGTATACAGCACATGCACATGGAGATCGTGTGGAGTACCAGACACAATATGCTTGTCTACCTGTATTTTCTACGTCTGCGGGCATCCGTGTTGTGTCAATCATGTCACAAGCGCTAGTTTTATGCTATAAATAGTCAGTGATAAACACACTAATCAATTGCTATATTATGTAGAAATGAAACCTCTACATTATAAATCCATGTGCCTTCGGAGTTTTAAACGTTCAGAATAGAGTTGGTTAAAAAGAGAAGGTAATAGTGAAGAAAGCTGGTATTTTTGTTCTTGGGTATTTACATTCTCTCTTTCCCTACTCCTCCACTTACTTCGCCCCCGACTTCAGAAGTTGTAAATATGGCAAAGGATCAGTGCACATTTGCCGCTAATTGTATTGTTTCCTCCTCCTGCTCCTCTCCAGATTGAGGCCTGTTACTGAGAAACCGCTTCGCCTTTAAATGCGCTGGCCGACGGGCCTGCGCCCTCCGCCGGGCCTAGGCCTCCCGGTAGCCCGAAAAGAACTAATCTCCTCCCCCAGACCCGACCGAGCAGGAAGGGGGGCTGGTAAATAAACACCTCCGGTCACCACTTACTCCCCTCTACCCCGGAAAGCAGGCAATCCCCTTTGCTCCCGGCAGTGCTGGGCCGGAAGGCCCGGCCCGCTGCTAGAGAAAGCAGAGAGAGGAAGGGGAGATGAATGGGGATTACCTGAGCGAATCGGCGTCCGAATCCGACGAGAATCCGAGAGAGGGGGAGAGAAATCCGCCCCCTCCCTCCTCAGAGGAGCTGTCGCCGCTGCTAGGCCGCGGCGACCACCACCGCGGAGCAGGAGGATGGGAGATAATATAACAACAATAATCCGGGCCGGGTGGGGGGCTGTCTCTTCTTCCGTCTCCTCCTCAGTGCAGCGAACATGTAGAGCCAGGGGGTGAGCGGCCAAGACAAATCCCTTTTTCCCCGAGCCTGCTTCACAACATCAACACGGGCCGAACCAAACCGGTTCCGAGACACATTCCAAGCCGCCGGGTAGGGGTGGGGGAGGGGAGGGCAGGGCAGCTTCCAAGGGGCCGCTGCTCCCTCTGTACATGCGAGTGCAGGAGAATGGAGGAGGGAACGGCCTGAGCGGAGTAAGCCGTGAGTCGGTACCGGGGGGGTGGGGGGGGGGGGGCGGGAAGAGGAAGAAGAAGAGGAGGAGAGGGGGAAAGAATAGGAAAGGATCCCCTGTGTGTGTCTCTCGCTCCCTCTCAGAACAAAATGCCGACCGGAAGTGCAGCTGCAGGAATTACTCCCTCCACCGGCGCCAAACACCAACAACTTCCCCTTTCTTACTCACTCAACTAGCGTCGTTTCCGCCGCCGTTACTGCGCTGCTCCCTGCCGCTCCCTTCGTAGCTCTGCTACAGCTGGAGTGATTTCCTCCGCCTTGCCTCGCCTGGCAGTAGCGGGCACAATTGAGTCTCCGCTGCGTGACTCTCTCCCCTTCCGTACCCCTTCAACTACTGCCTCAGTTTCTTTCTTCTTTCCCCTTCTGGTGAAGAAGACCGGAGTTTATGCTTAAGCCTGCGCTGAAAGGAAAGCAGCTAGTGATTTGTGATGAATTGACCGTTGAAAAGAACACGTTTTGAGTTTTATTTTTGCCTTCCTTAAGGATGATAGGAAGGAGGACTGCAAAATAACACCTCCTAGGAGGCGGGCTTAAAAAGGCGTCTTAGAATGAACTCACAAAGGTGGCAGTCTCGTCCTCCTTTACCTCCCTGCCCCCGTGGATGAGATGTGTCAGATCTGAGATGCTTCTTGGAGTTGCTGTTACGGCTCGTGTTCATCTGTGTGGGTGTAAATAGGCCGCATGGCAGGAACTGAAACACCCGATGCTGAAAGCGTTGCCGGGATGAGGAATTTACAAGTGGACGTACCGAAGTGGAGTGGCTTTGAAAAATAACCTTTTAGGACGAGCACGGAGGAAATGCTGATGTTTGGATGAAGGGCCCTTTGCTGGAGGCTGATGCTCTCTGCCATCACCAGACTTACTGGAAATATTTTAATTGTGGATTATGAAGGAGTGTTTGGTGAAAGAGAATGTCCTAGTCTGAAAGCTTTTCTGGTTTTTCTCTGTACAGAAAAAAACTGTGAACAATCACAGAACAGCTTAATAGCATTTCTATCTGATGAATTAACTATGTCTTTTCCTACTCATTTTGCTCATAAGTACTTGGACAAAAGTCCTTTGATTTTTAGAGGAAGCCGTCCTTGTCTGTGGACTTCAGGATTCGGCCATACGGTTGAACACAGCTAGCTTTAAATAGTCTGTGACATATAAACACACTCTTTCAGTGCTGGATGGATATTATTTGTACAAAGGGATAATATCTTGTACCAATGCACTTAAATCTTTTCAAGTCTTAGGATTTCCTGAATAACACTGTCTTTAATACAGATTTAAGATGCTTTCCTCAAGCTTAAAGAGCTATTAAATCTATAATGTTGGATGAATCAAAGTTTGTTTTACAAGTATATGTGATTTTGTTTGAAAGTACAGAAATGAAGATGGTACTAGAGAATGCAGTATTTCAGTACTGGAGATATTAATATCTGATGGGTACATAGTCATGTAAGTTAAATGAAGACAGAGTAAACTAGGCTCTGAAAGAAATGTATTATACACTTCTGTTCAAAGTTAATACAAAAGGTCCAAATCCTGTAAATGTTTATTCATTCACATTTTCAAGCTATCCATTTGCAATAACGATAATTAATATAGTAAATGAAGTATGTTTCTAAATCTTTGTGCTTAATTTAATACAGTGCAACTCTGTAAGTCAAGGGGGAAAATATTTATCTTTTTTTGGTAACAAACTGAAGTTTAATAAACTACCTTTTTAGGGTTCACATACCCATATGTATGTGGACATATGTACCTATGAATTCAAAGGAAAATGGGATTCTAAAATGACAAAGTTGGCCTAGGGATACTACTTATTCTGCTTCTAACGGATTGTTATCAATTCACGTTGATGGAGTCCATAGGTGATTTTAGTAACTAATTTATATAACTTTTTTTTCTTAATTGATGGTTTAGTGTGTAAATAAAATGTAAATCCTGAAATTTTGATTTTCAAATGCTAGGTGTCTTCTAAATTTGTCTTGGTTTGAAAAGACAGGTCTCTGCTATAGGAGGCAGGAGCCTCCCCTAAAATGGAAAATGTAAACCCCCTCCCTCTGAATTCTTATAATTTTGAAATCAAGGGGTGCTCAGGCAAAGATATGGGAGCAGGAATAACAGATCTTTATTAGGGAAGAAAAATTTTTTAAAAAATGCAGTAATACAAAACAACACTGACAGAGTCAGAATACAACCTGACACCCTGTTGGTCAGGGTGTTGGTAGCAGTCTGATTAAATGGTGCCTGCAGTCCTCCTGGAGTGATAGATGTGGTTCTGTTGAAGCAATGATCCTGTAGAAGGGTGTAGTTTTCCTCTGAAGGTACAGTGGTGGTGTAGATGGGCCTAGTTTTCTTCTGAGAATCCAGTGGGAAAAAGCTGCTGTGGCCTTCCAAATCTCAGTTTATATCCAGGTAGGAATGCTTGGCTCCTCCCCCAGGGCGGAGCTTCTCACAATGGGATGAAGTAATTTTGTCAGTCATACAGTGACCCTCAGTGCCCTATGAGGGCAGATATCTCCCTGGAGGGAGGATTGTTTGTGGAAGAGATAAAGAAAACTGCCCAATTAACAGAAGGTAACTACCCCACCTCTTAACAGATGATAATAGAATACACACCCCCACCCAGATCTTGCAACCCAGGACAATATAAAATATGCTTTATCCAGTGCAAACATCATGGTAAAACAACACATTTGACTACTTTTTTTTCAATGAAAGCCTCACTGGACCATTTACTATTTTTAAAGTCTTGTTCAACTAAAATAATTTGTAGAAATGATTCTTTTTATCTGAGTATTATATTATTACCTGCACAAGAAAACAACTAATTTAAGTTATTAGTTGTTTTAGAAGTTGGTGTTGTAACACGCATAAGCAAATTTGGAATTTTTTTCCATTAAGGGAAATTAAATACTTAGTATGTTTTACTCCAGTAGGTATTACTGTAATCCACTTTTAAGAAGCAAAGTGCAAATTCTTCACACCTGACACCATGTTTTCTTGGAGGTTGCTTCTTTCATAAAGACTGGCATAATATACAGGTACCTGTAATTTTGTTAATGGGATGTACAAACACTGTTTTATTTACCTGTTAGTAATTTATAAGTAGTATGTACTTCTGTGCAGAATTTTAAAATAAAAGGGATGTGTCAGTAAAATATTTTTAAAATTAAGATCATGATGGTATATTTTTTCAAAATAATGAAAGGAAATCAGCTTCTTATCTGAATGTAATATAGTAATGCAACATATAACTATCATCCTAAATTTAAGTATCCAAATGATTGGGAATCTGGTGTTAAGGCTGAACTATAACAGTGAATAGAAAGAATGTAATGATGAATGCTGTATAACAAAATGAAAGTTATGTTCTCTGCATTGACTTTAGTTCAAAGGAAAAAAAAATAGTACCATGTATTTAATTCACTGGGGAATAGTCATCATTAAAAGTAAGCAACCTAAGTATCAGATGAAGCCTTCAGTGATACAGGTAAAATAAAATTTTTAAAAAGCTAAGGAAGCCTGAAGATTAAGGAGTAAAATATTTGTATAGGTACTTGCTCTAAGTTTACAACTTGATGGTGACTATGGATTTTTTTTCTTTCCTGGTAAGCAAGATGGAGGTTTGTGGAGTTTTTTCTTATTCTAATTATTTAGCATATTTTACCAACAAGAATTTAATATGGAATGAAATTACACTATTTAATTCATTTTTTTCTAAGTGATAAACTTGCATTATCTCTACTATGTAAAAATGTGCTTCTGTTTGTATGAAAAAGGAATATGAATTCTATGGCAGCTATATCTTTTAAAATCTATACTTGTAAAAAACAGTTCTCTGGAAGAAAAATGATAGAAGGCAAAGCTCTAATATTTTCATTTGAATGTTACAGTCAGTTTTTGATTATGTAAGGCACTAGGGATTCTGAGTAAATTTAAAATATAGATAATTTGAAATATTTAAATTAGGCTATAAAATATATATAACAATGACATACATTATATAACAGGAAAACAAAACAGTGATAGATTACGATTACTCTGCCAGACAAGTAGATTGTCCCAGTATTGTTATATTAGGGCTGTAAGAACAGACCTAATAACAGTTGTTTTTGTAGGGAAGATAAATAATGAGTTATATATTGTCATTGAAAGAAATTTTAAATCTGGCTAAATATGCTCCTTAGGCTCTTTTCTCTAGGTTCGCTATTGGTGAACTCCAGAAAGGAAGCAGGTACTATTCCTGCTATAACTTCCTGAACTTCCCACAATTATTTTTGTATTTAATCTGAGCCTCATATGACTTTACCCTCTCAAAAGTCTTGTTTTGGACAGACACTGGGGAAGCAACTTACTGTCATGTTTTATAATACAGATATAGAACTGCATGTCAGTTACACAACAAATGCTGTGCAATTTCATACAAGAGCTGGGAGGACCGCTATGGATTAATTTAAGAGATTAATATAAAAGCATTTGGGCATTTTTATTTTTCACCTTTTAAGGTGTAAAGGTAAAATGATACAGCTTCATAGGCCAGAAAGTTAATTTGGACATTCTTCTTCTGGCAAAGGACAGAAATTTAAAAATGGCCTAATGGACTGTTGTATTCAGCACAAGCTGATGAAAGCCACACTTCTATGGATTAAAGAAATCTGAAAACATCATATCATACTTAAAATGCTTTGCCATTCCCTTTTTAATGGGTTTGCCAGTAAAAAGAAGATTTAAGACTGAGAGAGAATTATCAAAATCTTGTACGTTAAAAAGAGCTTCATGGGCTTAGGCCTTTTAAAACAGCTTCTTTGAAAAAAACCCAGAACTTTTCCCTTCTTCAGATACCTAAATGTCAACCATCTCAGCTAAAAGATTCAATGGCCACATATAAACAGTCCATGCCCAGGACTGTTTTCTGGCACTATGGCTGGTAGTCACACAATGTTTTATGCCTTTATTCTTGAAGCATTTTATTCTTCAAAACAGGATAGACACATGCATCTACTGCCTATTGGGAATAGTTCCTGACTCACACTCCCAAGCTGTGCCCAGAAATTGTTTTAGAAAGTCCTAGCTGGCATGCTTTTAGCCTGTGTCAAGGTCTGTTTAAACATTTTAATACACAATTTGTAGACAAATTATTTCCATTTGTTTGTGAATTAAACCACCACAAAACATTTGCATTGCATTTTAAAAATACACCTAATACAGTCTTCTTGGAGCAATTAGCCAAGTGGAAGGTAAGTAAGAGGAAACTGTGGTCCCCTGCTGTTGCAGTTGGACACCAGCCAAACGCCAGGCACCCATGAAAGCTGCTCGTTCTCCCTCCCCTGCCACACTTAAGCAGAGGAGAGAAAAAAAAATTAACAAAGGGTTCATGAGTTGAAATAAGAACCCAGAGAAAGCACTCCAAGGGCAAAACAGGCTCAGCTTAAAGGTACAAAGTGAATTTATTACTAACAGAATCAGAGGAGGGTAATGAGAAGTAAAATAAGCCCTTAAAACACCTTTTTTTCCCCCAGCCCTTCCCTCCCTCCCTCCCTCCCTCCCTCCCACTGACAGCACAGGCAGACAGGGTGTGGGGGTTTGGTCAGTTTGTCACTAGAGATCTTCTTTCGCTGTTCAGGGAGAGGAGTCCTTCCCCTGCTACACCGTGGGGTCCTTTCCATGGGAGACAGTTCTCCATAAACTTCTCCAACGTGGGTCCACTCTCATGAGCAGCAGTCCTAAAACTGCTGCAATGTGGATCACTCTTCCACGGGGTGCAGTTCTCCAAGGACAGGCTGCTTCAGCCTGGAAGCAAGGGCCCCCCTCTCTCCACCGGGTCTCCCACTGGATCACAGCCTCCTCCTGGCATCCTCCCACTCCTGCGTGAGCACCTCCCCCCTGGGCTGCAGGTGGATCTCTGCATCCCCTCTGGATCCTCATGGGCTGCAGGGGGACAGCCTGCTTCACCATGGTCCTCACGACAGCCTGCAATGGAATCTTGGCTCCAGCGCCTGGAGCACCTCCTCCCCCTCCTTCTCCACTGACCTTGGTGTTGCCATGTTGTTTCCCTCACATGTTCTCACCTCCTTCTCTTCTCTGACTAGAAGAAAAAAAACTGTGCCAACTTTGTTTTGATTTTCTTCTTAAATATGTCATAACAGAGGCTTTACCAACCTCTCTCATTGGCCCAGCTTTGGCCAGCAGCATGTCCATCTTCAGAGCCATCAGGGATTGGCTCTGCCAGACATGTTGGAAGCTTCTAACAGCTTCTCACAGAAAGCCACTTCTGTGGACCCCTGGATACTGAAAACCAGGCCATGCAAAACCAACACACCTACCTAGAGATGAATTACATTCATATTTCAAATTAATTCTTTATTAAAGCTATTAGTCACCTTTTTTTAAATCCAGAAACCTGACAAAAGAAAGTTGATTGGAATTTGGCTATCAAGTTAGATATTTTTTAGTGTGAAAGCATTTTAGAAAGTCCTCTATAGTGGCTAAACCAGCCTTCTAACCTGCAGCAGATAACTCTCTTAGACATCCTGTGGCCCTCATGAAAAGACACTACAGTGAGAACAGAAAATTCATGTGCAAAAAAATGAAATAAACACAACTAACTCTTTAAATTATGGCTGTTAACATAAATTTGTAATGAAATGTAATTTATTGATTGTAAAATGGAAATGGAAAAGGAATAAGGATAAATACATCAGTGGATGTTTTCTAAATGCTAAGTACTCCTCTTATAACTTTAAAAAAAAAAATCTATTTTCTACCTGGACATATATTTACAACTTGCTTCTCAGTGTGGTCATAGGGACAAACATCAGTCTATCTACTTTGTCAGCACTTCAGAAAATGTTTGGATGCTCCATTACTGAGCCAGAAACCAGTATTAACTTGTTGTGATTTCATTTCTTACAGACTTGCAATAACATGTATTCGGATGCACAAAGCTTTTTTTTTTTTTTTAATTTTTGATGGGGACAATAGCTGGTCCATAAAATTGAATTATTGACTCAGAGAAGCTGCCCATGGTTTTACAGTGCAATTAAGTACAGATAAATGTCTCTGCCTGGGTGATGCAACTCAGTTATAGTGTAAAAAAAAAAGATTGAGTCAAGAATACACCTTTTAGGAATGCTTAACATGAAATTTTCAAATAGCCATATGTGGGGTTTGAGATTTGTTATGGTAGCTCAGGATAGTTCACCTCCCCTGCCTGAGTATGTAAGAGTCCTGAGCACATCCTATCTTGTTGTCACGGTAACCCAAGATCATTCACTTCCCACCCCTCCACAATTGCATATATCCCTGTATGGGTGCGAACCTAGCAGCCAGCTGAGGATCTTGGAATTCGGACAACAGTATCTGCATTACATCAGAGTTCACTAATGAGCAAAAAAAGACATTTCATATATATGATATGTTAATCAGTGCAAGTTTTATTATCCACCCCTGTGATTTCCTTTGAGCTGCACTTCCTAGCAGGGCTCCACTCTGTCAGGTCCCCATTTGATTAGAATTGGTGTCCCAGGGCTCCCGCCATGGTAATGCTGCGCTTTCATTAAAGCCAATGATTTCAGTTGATGAGTGTTGTGCCTCATCCCTGGGGAAACTGAACCTGCTTTTTGCTCATAACACCATAACTTAAAAATCAAGTCAAAATGATCTAGTAATGAAAATTAACCTTTTCTGTACGATGATGTATTTAAATTGTAGGTTTTGATGTTTAAATTTCTCTACTTGTCTTCCCACTGTTTTAAAATCCTACATGACTTCCCTCAGATTCCCTAAACATAAATACCCTTTCAAGACAAGAACAGCATAGAAAACCTTGCCCTAAGAGGTAAGTATTTTGAAAAATAATGGAATAAACCTAAGCAGTTTTCTTAAAGGTTTTGGATAGGTATATGGAAATTGTTTACAAATCTTGACTATAATAAAAAAACACTAGTGTGCACAGCATTGTTAATTTATGGTAATTTATAGATTAGAGTTACTATTGAACATTTTATAGGCTTGCCAACTTCCTTTATTGTATTCCCAGTAAATATTTCAATACAGTGCAAGTACTCATGAAAGATCATGTAGTGACTCTTCTAAAGAAGCTGTAATATGTATACTTGTGCTTTTGCTAGTATGTTTTCCATGCAGAGTTCAATGTATTAGGATGGCCTGTTATCCATAATTTTGTTGTTAGAGAAAACATATTACAGCTAGTTATCATAGAGAATGTTATTTAAAATCACTATAAATAGTTAAACTTTCTGGAACAAGAACAGTCTTCATGAGAACATGAATACATGTCTCCACCCAAAACAAAGACACATGTATGTGTCATGCATATTATTGAATATTTTGAGGATAGGCATGTGTGAGAAAAAAAGAAATAACATGCCATAGAAACAAATGCAGAAAAGATACTGTCTTGGTTTGAAAGACAGGTACCTGCCAAGGAAGGTGGGAACTTCCCTTGGAATGGAAAATATGACTCCCTTGTCTCCAAATTACTATAACTTTGAAATTACGGGGCTTTCAGGCAAAGATTGAGAAAAGAAATACAGTTCTTTACTAAGATTATATATATGTATATAACAAGACCAACAACAACAATGGCAGCAACAACAATCAAACAAAAAAGTCCCAACAACAGCCTTCTCTCAACTGTCAAGCATTTTAACCTTTGGTGTAGTTATGGTTACAGGTGGCGGGGCGCTGTTGGCTCCCAAGCAGGCAGGGCAGGCGCGATGATTCCCCCGTGGCTGCAGGGGGCGCTGTGGTGCGAGTTTAGCCTCCTCTTCACGGGGTAATGGCGGCTCAGCTGGTGGGAAGAGATAGAAAAGGGGCTTCCTTTGCAAATTCACAAGAAGCAGCCGGTCTCAGAGTCCCTCAGGAAGCTGAATGGACTGTAGCAAGGATCTGGGAGCAGCAGGCTGGAACACCAGAGGTGAGCAAACAAAGTGTAGCAAAACCTCCGAAGCTGTGGCAGAAGCCGCAGGGGACTGGCCAGACACGGGGTGTCAGGAAAATTAATGAACTAACACCAGAGGTTTATGTCCAGAAAGGAGACAGAGGAGTCCTGTAACTTTATTCAAATAAAGGGAGCAGCCATGGGGCATTTCTCCTGGGATCTCTCAAATTTTTAGGCGATGCAGCCTCCTTTTTAACCTAATTTCCCAGCCGCATGTCCGTCTCTCTTTCCGCATTGGCTGAGGTACTTGAGAGGTACAGACTTCCCAAAATGCCTAATACCTAAGACCCCCTTCTAATGTAATTCCCCCCCACCCCATTTTCTTTTTTCCCTGTGTCTCTGTTCTTTTCTAAATCCAGAGATTTAGCACAGTCTTGAGTGAGTAAGTCTGTGTCAATCAGTGGAATTCCTATGGAATTTATGGTTCCCCCTGTGAAAAACACGTTCACTCTCCCGTGAAAATGTAAAAAGTTTAATAAAGGACAATAGGAGACAAGGACCATAGAGCAAAGGTTATTATGTCTGGGTGCATCTTGGCACTCAGCCAAGATCACCCTGTTATCTTCGGGGATACACCTTAAATACTTTTTCTCTTACATCAGCCTGTTGCATATTCATAGACCCTTACGCATAGTAAACTTTTCCCCCAAACTAGTTTACATGTTCCAAGAACTGTTTACCATATCTCCTCCTTGGATATTATATTATTCTATGTATCTATAACACCCCCATTGCTTCTTTCACCTCTGGTATCTGGCCTTATCTACCATCAGGTCCACAGTTTGTTTATAAAGACACCTCCTTCTCATTCCTTTCAATCCCTCCTATTCTTATTTACTCAATAAGTGTCTTTACAAACATTAGTTATCATTGATTTAGCTTTTTGTTCCTGGGTCCTTTTTGGTTTAGCAATTATTTGCAGTGACATCATTTTCTGTCCTTTTGTATCCATTTCTGGATCTGTAGGCATGGCTACTGTTAAAAACGGGACCAGACTCCCAGTACTAAAGTGATTTCAGCATTTATTATAATAAAAGAAAGGCCTAAAGCATGGGGGCTTGCAGGCCGAGCAGGAGCGTTCCTGTCAAGGATGCTGCAGCGCCAGCGCTGGGTCTTCTTCAGCAGCGATGTCCTCAATGTTCCAGGTGGAGCGGCACAGCTTCCCTGGGTCAGATGCCCCTTTTTATCCTGTTTTTTCCCTTTGGATTGGTTTCTTTTTGTATCCTTTATTTGTGTGAAGGTTTTAGGCGCTTGATTGGCCCATTACAGTTCTGTCCAGGTTGGCTCATTTTGCATGGGGAGTGGTGCACTTTACTTGTGTGTAATATGGTATGTTGAGTACCATATTTCTCACAACTACCCATTTAACCCCTTTTACAATACAACAACCAAACTAACAGTACATGCTTAACAATTATCAACTATTTTACAACAGTTTTTAACCTATTCTTAACAGCTACTACCTGCATACCCTTGATCATATGTTCAATAAGCAAGGGATCAAGCATGGTTGTTGGTTGTTGGGGGTTGGGTTTTTTCTGATCTTTCCTTGTTATCTGTGGAATTTTGTTCCCATTGAGTTGCTAATAAGCACTGATGGTGGGGAGGGGGAACTCCTTTGGTTTTTGGGAGGTTTCTCTGGGTGGGGGGCAGAGATAGCACGAGAATGGGGGCAGGTAAAAAAGGAGACGGTTGGGGGCAGCCCTCTCTTGTTTTCTGGCATCACAGGAGGACAGCACTGCAAGGAGACTGAGGGACTGATCACTATCTGCTTGTGTGCCCCGGGAATCTTGAACTTAGCCTCTCCCTCCCCTGCTCAGAACCGGGCTGCCGCTGTCCCGCCCCCGCTGTTTCTTTGGTACTGCTCTGCATTTTCTCCAAGCTGTAGCCTGCACCCTGCTGCCTGGCTGGCATGTCCCTGCAGATTCCAGCTATTTGCCGTGGAATTTTGAGACATTCTTGTTCACTGCCCCGTGATTTCTGCTCATTCCTGCCATTCCAGCCTGCTGCTTCCGAGAATCCTGCTAAGGGCACCAGGATCGGCTGCCCCAGGGGTTTGTGAAGCAAAGCCTCTCTTCCATCCCTTCCCGTCTCGGCCAAGCTGCCATTGCCACGTGCTCCGCGAGCCCGCGCCGGAGCGCCCCCTGCAGCCACGTGGGGATCATCGCACCTGCCCTGTCCACCAGGAGCCTGCCAGTGCCCCTGCTGGCTGTGACCGTAACTACACCTAAGGGGAAAGTGCCGCAGCCGAAAAGGCTGTCACTGGGTTTGTGGTTCTGTTTGTTGTTAATGACATAGTTGTTGTTGTTGCTTGATTATACATACTAGTAAAGAACTGCTATTCCTATTCCCACCTCTTTGCCTGAGAACCCCTTAATTTCAATATTCTAATAATTCGGAGGGAGGGGGTTTACATTCTCTATTCCAAGGGAGGCTTTTCTGCCTTCCCTAGAAGACACCTGTCTTGTAAACCAAGATAATGGTAAAAAGATTATAGTTGCTACAGCACATAAGAGGAGAAAAAGCATTCATTTAACCCATCGTCCACCAGGTAACCATGAAAACATGTCCCATTCCCATCCTTTCCATGTTTGGACTGGTACATAAGCTAACTTTCTTATTCCCTTTATTTGTTTCATCACTTTTCCTTTGTCCTCTATTTGCAAACAGCAGTTTGAGTAATTTAATTTTCCATATGCTCCCCCTTCTTCTGCTAATAGATAATCTAATACCATTTGATGTTAAAATATTGCATATCTCATCTGAGTGTATTGGTCAGCAAGGAGGTCAAGAGCTGTAGCTGTCTGGCTAATTATTATTCCAAAGACAGCTTGTAACCTAATTATCCGATTTAAATTATAAATGGGTTCTCTGGCACCTGATATTAATTCATTAGGGATTCCATGTGGCTGGTCCGTAGTGTTGTACGATTCTCTCAGGTGGCCATTCATCTTTTCCCTCTTTTGGGTGCTCCCTCTAGCCAGGGATGCATCAATTAACTGCATTTTTTTTCTAATTAGATAATTATATATCTTGAATCCTAACTGATTTCCCTGAACTTGGGGTAGCAAAAAAGAACAATGGTTTAATATACTTTACATAACATATTCCCGACCAGTTTGGAGGTAACCTGCAACAGGCATGTTGGCCACCCATGGCCTGTCATCAGATCCTACTGGCCTTCTGCAGATCCAACAATTGGTAAGGTTAAAGGTTTTTGCTACTGTAGTGGTTTTGGTTTGCCATCCAAGTCACAGCACCAATTTGATATGGTGGGTTGAGCGCTGGCCAAACGTCAGTGCACTTACTGGAATTATTTATTAATTTTCTGCTTTGAGACAAGGATTAGGAGAAGGGCAGAAGCAAGCTCAAAATTTTGAAGGGTATAAAGAAAGCTTTATTAACAGAACTAAAAGAAAAATAATAAGAAATCAGACTAAACTTTCAGAACACTTTTCCTCCCTCCAACTCATTTTTTCTTTCCCCCTGACAACGTAAAGAGACAAAACTTGGGACTGTCAGTCAGTTTACCACCTCTAAAATAGTCTTTTTTCAGATCACTTAGGGAGTGGAGTTTCTCTCACCATGCCATGGAGACTTTTCCACAAGAAACAGTTCTTTTGTGACATCAATGTCACAGCGAATCAGCCGCCCAGGAAAGGAAAATCTGTTTGCAGTGAAATTCCCTCCCCTCGACTTACAGCTTTCCCCAACTGTTTTCGAGGGCTCAATCTTTAGCTAATAGGGTACACTTTTAAGGATGAGCTCTTCAGAAGCAAAGGTTCTCTTCATAAATCTCTGAAATTATCTTAATCTCTGGGATGAAATAAACAGGGCAGGAGATATTTCTCCCTTTTTGATGCCTTTATTAAAAGTGATCAGCTCAAGGCTGGGAGGCCCGACGGATCCGCCATCGCAGCTCCCTGGAGCGACGCGGCGGAGGAGGCAAATGCAGCTTTGTCCACCAGGGGACAGAGCTGGGGGTCCAGCCTCATGAGAGCAGGCAGGGGTATACACCCCCAAGATCCCGATTTTGAGTTGGCAGACTCAGGTCCTGGCTCTAACCATCATCTTCTTAAGTTGTGGTGAGGGGCCATTAAGGTTTTCAGAGTCTCTGCTGGCTTCTCACCTCACCCCTGATGTCTAGAGACCACTTTGATCTCTGAATTCCATATTGGCTCGCTGGTTTAGGGGTTTATTAATTGCGTTTGGAACAGGGGCTTGCCCCATTGCATTTTGGCTCTAAACTTATCTGCATATCAACTCCTGGTTCCCTCCCCTCCACTGTCTGGGGGGGGGATGCCATCCTCCCACCTGGCCACATGCAGGCTGATGCTGATACAATAGAGTGAATTCTCAACCATAGATGGCTAACGACCCGATACTTAACAGGTGATTACAACAAGCAGTTAACAAAAGCACTCCTCGGCCGCAACTGGTTAAACTTGTAATTCTACTTTTGGAAAAAAAACGGGTAACCCTTTTTTTGTTCATAACCTGGGAACAGAAATCTTCCTCTTCTTCCCTGGGGGCAAAGGGTCTTCATCATTTTTATCTCTGTTTAAACTTTTCATTGGATCACCGCTACTTCAACATCTGCTTGCTTCAGCACAAGTTCCTTTGCTCATGTTTGCAATTTGAATGCTCCATCCCCCCATGCTTCTCATGAATTACAGGGAGATTTTAGTGTATGAAAGTCCATTACCATGGCCTTACAAGAGAATTTCATTCCAAGATTAAGGCATCTCCTCATTCTTCTCCCATCTGGGATATGGCTCTTCTTCACTGACATTGGTGTCTCTATGCTGTTCTCTTCACATGTCTTTACATTTCCTTTTTGTCTGACTCGGGAGAAGTGGCGTCCGCAGGTTTGATTTTAAATGGAATTTAACAGCACTGAAAGAGTTAATCTTACCCGAGCCTTGCATTAGGTAATGGCCATGAGGCTCACGTTGATTTCGGCTGCATCATTTCCCACGGCACCCAGATGGTTCTTTTAGCAGCATAATTCTGGCGGCTGCGCAGGAACACAGCGGCAGCAGGAAACGGCCAGGCAGAATCTCAGCAGCCCGCTCCGCAGCCCAGCCTGGCTCAACCCTGCCCAGAGCTGCTCCTGGGGCCCAGCGAACCCCGACCCGGCCCGGCCTGGTGGCGGAACAGGTTTAGTAGTGGCAGGATGTTAGCAACCGCGGCCTGGCCCAGCTTTGGCTGGGGCCCTGCGGCCTCCCCTCCCCCACCCAGCCACCGTGCTGGGGTGGGGGGGGAGCCTCTCTCTTCAAAAGCCAGAAGCAAGTGAGAGCTTTTCTCACTCTTCTTTTCTAAAATATATGGATTTGTCAGGCGATTCTAGCTGGTTATTGGTTCTGTCAGCCATGGAACAAACTGTAATATTTCCACAGGCACGGTCACTTCTTTTTCCTTACCAAAAAGACTCAATTAAGGCAAACTTAAGACAGCTACTTCTTCTCCTAGGACTAGAAAACGATTCTCCCACCTCTGGCCCAAACCTAACTGGCAATAAAAAGGTGAGATCATTAAGAAAAACATTCTAAAGGTGTAATCTGATTTCCTAATCTAATTTTCACGTTTTCTTCCACACCACCTGTGGTGAGTGAAGGCAGAGAAGCAGCTTAACATGAAGAAAACAATGACAGCAAGTATTAGCCCCTCAGTGACTGGAAATCTGAAACGAAGGATGCCCATACAGGCTATTTCAGCAGACAGTCTGTGGGTAGGCACATGAGGCTTCCCCAATGTTGACGCACTGGCTACTGCTCTGGTCCACTCCTGCAGAGTGTCAGTCATGGCGTCCCAACCTTCTCCTCCAGTTGAGATGTCCAAATCTCCGGGGCTTAAGAGACCTTGACCCGAGTGTGATGGGTCCACCCATGTTCAGCTGTCTTGACGGCTGTTTCTGTGGTCAGCAACACTTGGAAAGGTCCACGCCACTTTGCCACCAGTGGTGTGTTTTGGTTTTTTTTCATTCCTTAACTAGGACCCAGTCTCCTGATTGGATGTTGTGAACAGCAAAGTCCAAAGGCAGGGTCTGTGCCAGCTGAGCATCCTGTCCAAGAAATTTCACAAGAGACAGTATCCTGGCCACATATTGTTTTAAATATACATCACTTATTTCCACCCCTCCACAAGGGTGAAAATTATAAGGGTAAGTAATTCCAAACATCAATTCAAAAGGAGATAACTGAATAACTCATCTTGGTCTGGCCCTTATTCGTGCCAAAGCTAATGGCAAGAGCCATACCCATGGCATCTTAGTTTCTATCACCAGTTTCAAAAGGTGGGGTTTTTTAAATTTCTCCATTCATTCTTTCAACCTGGTTTGAGCTCTAGGGGTGCCAGAGGGTATGGAGATTCCACTGTATTCCTAAAGCAGTCATAACCCCTTGAAGAATTTTTCCTGTACAATGAGTTCCCCTATGTGAGTCTATTGCTTCCACAATCTCATATCTTGGAATTATTTATTCAAAACATACTTTAATAACTGATCCTGTAGTTGCTGAAACAGTTGGAAATACTTCTGGCCACCCTGTTAGTTGACATACTGTTACCAGAAGATATTTAAACCTTGCCACTCAGGGCATTTCAGTAAAATCCACCTGGCATCTTTGGAAGGGATGTACAGCCCAAGGCCTCCCTCCCTGTCTTGGTTTGGAAAGACAGGTGTCTGCTAAGGAAGGCAGGACCCTCCCCTGAAATGGAAAAATGTAAACCCCCCCCTCTGAATTGTTATAAATTTGAAATTAAGGGGGGGCTCTCAGGCAAAAATATGGGAGCAGGAATAACAGTTCTTTATTAGGGAAGAAAATAAAAAGATAAAGTAAACAATGCAGTAAACTAAAACAACACTGACAGAGTCAGAATACAACCTGACACCCTGTTGGTTAGGGTGTTGGTAGCAGTCCAATTGGAATTGTGGCTGCAGTCCTCCTGGAGTGTCAGGTGTGGTTCTGTTGGAGCAGTGATCTTGTAGAAGGGTGTAGTCTTCCTCTGAAGATCCAGTGGAAGAGGCAGCTGTTCCTCTGGGAAATACAGTGGAGAAGCTGTGCTGGTGTTCCAGAAACTCAAGATTATATCCAGGTAGAAATGCTTGGCTCCTCCCTCTGGGCAGAGCCTCTCACAATAGGATGCTATAGTTCTTATCAGTCATGCAGTGACATTCAATAGCCTGTTATCAGCAGATGTCTCCCCCGAGAGAGGATTGGTTGTGGAAAAGATAAGGAAAACTGGCCACTTAACAGAAGACAACTGCCATACAGATGGCAAACAGAATACATCTTGCCTTGCAATCTGGGACACTCCCCTGGCAATTTTCTTTATAACCCTGTTATTGGTTTTAGCACAAATCAAACAACCCTCAATAGCTTGCTTTGCCAAAGTAAAAAAGACCCACAGCAACATACATTTTGAGGAAGGCTTCTGCCAGTCCTCGAGACCCCCAATGACTCCCTTCATGAAGTTGTTTTAATATCTGTAAGTCCAGAACTTTTGGTATCCACTGCTTACTATCCCTTGTAAATCAGTTATCCCCTCTTTCCTCTGCCCCACTCTTTTCAATTATCTCAAGTTTCTCTGGTGGAAAAGACAGTTTCTCTGGCAGTGGTGGGGCTACTGGGAGCAAAGGGAGGATCTTAGAGATTTCTGGCAACAGTGCAACTTTCCAAGCTTCTTCATCAGGCAGTCAGTTACCTATTGCCTCCTCTCAGCACCCTGCCTGGTGTCCCCTAATGTGTATTATTGTCACTCCTTTTGGTAAATACATCACCTCCAATAGGCGAGAAATTAAGCTCTCATGAACTAACATTTCTCTCCTGCAGGTTAATAAACCTCTTTCTTCCCATAATTTCCCAAATGCATCTATCACCCCATATGCATATTTAGAATCGGTAAAAATATTCACTGTCTTGTTCCACACTAATTCACAGGCTCTCACATGCACATACAGCTCCACTGTCTGAGCTGACCATGTGGGTGGCGATTTCCCCCTTCCTTTAATTCCCTTCACTTAATGATAGCGTATCCTGTGAATCGTTTCCCTTCTACCACCCTTGAAGACCCATCAATAAATATATTTTCTCCCTCAGGCCAGGGAGTGTCTCGTAAATCTTCCCTAGCCCAGGTCTGGAGATCTATCACTTGAATGCAGTCCTGGGTTTCTTCCCAGCCCCTCTCTCTAGGGCCATTCAAACAGGAGGCTGGGTTAGACCCTTCCCCACCTTTCAATTATGAATCTTCCTGTTCCATTAATCAAGATTCATACTGTAATAACTGAGCACTGGTCATCCACTTAGAGGCTCTTTCAGTTAACAAAGCTTTAACTTGATGCAAAACTTTAACAATCGGATATCCTCCCCTTGTCAGCTTTCAGGCCTAAGTTACCATCAGGGCTGTGGCTACACAGTTCTGCAGAGGGTGAGGCCAGCGTCTGGCCATGGGGGTCTAACATCTTAGAAAAATCAGCCACAGGTTGCCATGTTCCCTCATGCTCTTGTAGCAAAATTCCTTTAGCATGGCCCTGTTTAACATCCACATATAACTCAAATTTCTTTTTCTGAGTCTGGCAGAGATAAGACTGGGGCATTAATGAATTTGTCTTTTAATTTTCTAAAGCTTTGCTCTCCTTCTGGTGTCCATACCACAACATTAGGACTGTCTTAGGTTAAAAAGTCATATGCAGGTCTGGCCAAAACAGAAAAATCCTCAATCCATGCTCTGCAGTACCCCACCAACCCTAAAAACTGCTATACCAGTAAGAGCCTAAATGAGAGATGCGGGACTTCAGGAGGATCTTCAAAATGCAGTTCATTGTATCCAAGATGTTACAACAGTCCAGGGTGATGGGTGACAGAGCCTGTGCCTATAACTGTCAGCTCCAGCTGCAGACAAGCTTGAAGACCCTTAATTTTGGTTACAATGCATTATATACTTTGCTGAGCATCTTAATACAGTAGAACCAATCTATACCTTTACTTTTACCTATAGCCTATTGTGAAAAATGCGTATTTTATGATTGGCTTTTCGCAAATATTGAAATGAATATCATATGTGTTGTGTTAGAAAGTAACGCTGTATTAATTCTCTTCAGTAGTGTGTTAAATATAGTTTTAGGTTATAAAATTGTTAAAATAGAAACTATGCTATGTAGGATACTTTTTTTTTAAAGAAAGGATTTGCAGCGAGATAGCAGCCACAGGACACCTAAATCTTTCAGAGAAAAAGAATTTATTGCTCCCTTATCAGAAGAAACAAACTTTTTCCCGCCTCGAAGGTGCTGTTAGGATTAGGAGGAAGAAGTTGACGATGACCAGGCCGAATCCTGTGTTTGAATGGAATTTATGCATCATGCATGAAGTGTATGAATATGCAACAGTCTGTTGTTTTTAAGGGTTAATCCTTTGTTAACGGGTGTCCTTTTTCGGGCTTGTGCTGCCCAGAAAAAGGTACCCGGACGTCCGTAACTCTTTGTTTTTATTGTCTCATATTGTCTTAATTCAAATTGTCTAAATTATTATTACTCTAATTGTATTACTATTTTTATAGCTATTTTATTACTATTAAATATTTAAAAATTTAAAAAAACAAGTGATTGGTGTTTTTCACACCTATCATAACTACTATCATTATCATATTCATGTTACTATTCTCCAGTCACTAAAAGTTAGTACATTACAGTTTAAGCTAGAAGTTGTTTTTCAGTTTTCTTGCAGTGGAAAATTCTGAGATCTTTTTTCTACTTGCAACATCGGCAGTCTTGTTTGCCTATGGTATCTTTCTGCTTGGTAAAAATATCTTTTTGTTAGTGGTCAGCTTATCCTTTGCTCTAAGTCATAAAACCTCTTACCATCTTGACATGACCCTTGCCTTCTTAGTTATCCAGTAAGACTGGCTCAGCAATTGTCAATTTACACATCTATAATTCTTCTATATCAAAACTTGCATCCATCTCTATTTCATTCTCAGATTCTACATTCAAAGAGCTTTCTGCCAAGCATATGTATCTGTTAAACTTTCTTGTCAAACTTTCACCCTTCCCAACACATACCTCCTTCTTTATCTGGGGCAATGGTACTTGTAAAATTCCTTGTATTCTTTCTGGATCAATACACTGTAACCCTCCAGTCAAAATGTGTCCCAAATATTTAACCTTTTTCTCTACCAACTGCACCTTCTTTTCAGACACTTTAAGTTCCTTTTTAGCAAGAAAATTAAGCAGCTTCACAGTAGCCTCTTCAAACACCTTTTCCTGTTCCCCTGATAAAAGTAAATCATCCACATACTTCACCAACCTAATTCCTAAGGGTGGAGTAAACTGTCTTATTCCCTGCAAGGCTTGCCCAAACAAAACTGGTGACTCTGTATATCCCTGCAGGAGGACTGTCCATGTCAATTGTTGTTTTAGTGCCGAAGACCACCGGAATCCAGGCTAGCTCTGTACACTCCGGTAGCCACAACAGGAGTGGGGAACAGCTGGGGACTGGGGTTTGCCCACAGCTGAACCTGAAGAGCTGCAAGCTCTACAGTGCACACTGTTACAGCCAGGGCGGGGACCAGGCGAAGGAGGAGGCTCCTTGTCTTGAGGTTCCACAGGTAAAGTTTATTCCAGGTGAAGGGAGCAGGACAAAAAGCCCCTCACTCTTGTGTGCAAGGGGTTTTGTTCGGATACAAGTCAGGGGTGGATACAAACAGCTAACAAATAGGGAATCTCCAGGGGAGGAGTGAGGGGATTACATCAACACTGTGGGACCAATCAGGATAGGGGGAGGAGAGGAAAAGGTCACATGGGCCAAAGGGGGGGCGTTGTGGATTAGGGGATTTCCAAGTGGGTGTTTCAATCAGGGATAGGCCCAGGGGGTGAGTGGCAGGGAACATTCAGGAAACAGGGGCAGGGTTGCCTTGACAAGCAGGGAAGGGACTAGAACAAAGGGAGGGGAATAGCTTGAGGGACAGATTTAAGGGAGGGTACAACTTAGGGAAAAACCGGCTTGGGGAAAACATGGGGGGATAACAGAATGAACCATTTAACAATAACTTAATGAAATAAACATGAACTGCAACATTTTACCATCTTCCCTCCTTCCTCCTGTTTCCACTCAAAGGCAAAATACTGTTTATTGTCCTCTGTAATTGGACACCCCCAGAAAGCATCCTTCAAATCCAGTACTGAATAATACTGATGTGAAGAAGGGATTTCATTCAGGATGGTACAGGGATCTGAAGATATATGGTCTCCTCAAGCCAGGTCTTATAAGCTCTTGGATATTTATATCACACCCAAGATAGCTCAGCTACCTTAGAAGGCATAAAATCAGCAGGATGGCTTCTGTTACAGTGTTGGAAACAAAAAGGTTTAATAAAAGGCAAAATAACAAAGAGAGAAAAACCAAGCCAGGTGCAAGAGGTTCTTGCTCCTGGTAAAACACCCCACAAAAGTGATTAGTTTCTTTGTTCTCTTCTTTTTCTAGTAAATTGCTTAGGTGGGACTTTTTGGCTTCTGTCCAATTAGCTATCCTTAAGTTTGAGGTGAAGTCCCTCAGGTCCTATGAGGTGTATTCTTTGCTAATTGAAGAAAGAAACTTCTGGGCTTTTTTCTTTCTTAAGGAGACAAAGGATAGTTTTGTCACTCCGTCAACAAGGGGCACATTCCTACAATCTGGGATTATGAGATGCCTTGTTTTGACAATTTCATTTAATATTCTTGAATCCTGCACCATTTTGTTGTTTCCATCTGATTTCTTAACCGGCAGGATAGGGGTGTTATAGGGAGACATACATGACTCTAAAAGACCTGCCTTTAGCAGGGACTCAATGACAGGCTGGAACCCCTTCTTTCCCTCCCTTGAAATAGGGTAATGCTTTTTAGACACCTGTGGAAACCCAGAGCACCGGGAATATTTCTCTCTGCTCTGGGGTGCCCTGACCCCCAGGGGAGCACTGATTTTGACCCTCATTCATGGAGAAAGTTTCCTAGACTTCAAGATAGACTAGAATCCACAAAAGTGTGGAATTGATTATAGACAGTAGTGTAGGTGTATCACTTGGTGAGAAATTTAGGTTTTGGGATTTTTAGTATGTTGTGGATGGAAGCAAGATGGAGGCACAGGGTGTCATCCTGGGTTTCTTCTTCATGCTTCTTCTTCCTTCTTCTTCGTGGGTTTGGGTGGCATTTTGTACTTGGGCAGAAAAGTCCGCATTGCAGCTCTTTGGGATCAGTTATTGGGTTAAAAGGGAAAATAATCTAGGTGTCAGTTCTTAATGGGAGAGTTTAGTCTTAAAAGACCTTGTAACAAGAGACTGTTAGCCATTTTGTCCCTTCTAATGAAAAGCTGCTTGTCACCGACATGGTTTATGAAAAATCCTTTACTTAGGATTTTTTCCTCTCCTGAGAGCTGAGAAGCCTCAGGAACAAACTGTAAACAATTCTTATCTGCTGCGGTGGAATGCAACACAGAAAATCTCTGATTGGCCTCCTCATGCTGTTTGCAATTAAGAGCCTATCACAGGACACCTGTTCTGCTGGTCTCAGTCTGAGAAGACCTCAGTTTACAGATTCCTTTTCTATTCTTAGCATAGCTTAGTAGTGAAATCCTTCTCTCTATTCTTTTAGTATAGTTTTTATATATTATATATCATATAATAATAAATCAAGCCTTCTGATACATGGAGTCAACTTTGTCGTCTCTTCCCTCATCCTGAGACCCCTCAAAACGAAGTAACAGCTGCTGAACTCACAGTAGTGAGACTGTTTTACTGATAAGAAACATGAACATGAACTACTGTCTCAAGTGCCTTCAATCCAGACCCAGAGAAGCCAACAACTGGGTACCCGGGCAGACACCACTTGTCCTGGTTGCTTCAAAGTAATTTGGAGAGGCTGCCCACACTTCCGGGTTTATTTCAGCATAAGCCTTCTCAGACATTTTACACAAAGTTACCAAAGTGTTAGATACTGTATCAATTTTCACAATACTAATTTGCTTTTCCACTTTAGCCATCAGATCCTTTTTCAGTAAATTACAATCACAATTAGGAACAAACAGGAATTCATGCATTTCAAACCTATCCTCCACATCTACTAACAACAGTTGAATAAAATGCACTCACTCATCCTTTCCACTCACCCCTTGAATAATCAAAGATCTTTTTGACAATTTTTCCCCATTAGGGGTAAAATTCAAGGTGGCTCAAGAGGCCCCTGTGTCCACCAGGAAACACACATCCTCTTGATCCAGACCCACCTTAAAAGTTAGCAAGGGCTCCAGTGTGGTGGGTCCCTAGTATAATGGGAGCCCCTGACACCCCTAGCAATCCATCTCCATTATCCTCTGGACTTCCTCCTCCTGAGGATCCAGATGTCTCTGCAGACATTCCCGCTTCCAGTGTCCCTCTGCCTTGCAGACAGCACACTGATTCTTTCCCAACTGCTGTATGGGTTGGCTCTCCCCTGCTGAGGAGGGAATGCTTCTGCCACTTCCTTGCGGCTGACCCTCTCCCCTCTGTCCCAAGGGACCCCTTGGGTCCTGTGGTTTATTCCTCCAGAGCTCTAAAAACTCTGCCATCACCTTTGCCTTTGCTCTTTCCTCATCCCTTCTTACTTACACCTGCTGTATCTTTCTAACCAGTTCATATAGGGACTTTTTCTGTTCTTCCTCTAGTCCCCCCCTACTACTGCCTGTGGGTACTCATTTTCCCACAGTTTAAAATAATTAATTTTTCCACTGAACTTAACAAAATCTTTAAAAGAAAATCCTAATCCTTCCACGTCCAATCTGCATTTCCCAGATAGGTCTTCCTCCTCCTCCTTGTTCTCGCTCTCTTTATCACACACAGTATACCAGAGCGGGTCTCTGTCCCTCCGCAGTGTCCAAACGGCTCCTCCGCCACCAATGCTCCCAGCAGGCACAGCCGGCAGCGCCACAGACAGCTGGGCATCCCGCAGCCTCATGAGGGCTGGTGGCCACTGCTGCCCCTGCCCGGGGGTGGTGGGGTCTGGCACTGCCCGGCACTGAGTCCCGGCTTCCCCACAGCACCCACAGGCCCCCAGCTCCTGCTCCTGCTCCCGCATCTCCACACCCAGTCCTGCTGCTCCTTGCCTCAGCCATATCTCTCTACATTCCCTTTCAACTAATCTTTTCTCAACATATCAACACTATTTGTCCATCTCCTGTTGTCAAGACTCCTTCTTGACTCCTCTTATTGCCTCCTTGAGTGTGGATTGTTGAGACCCTTTCTCGACTTTCCCTTATTGCTCCCCTTTGGGCATCCTTGTCCTTAATTACCTCTGGGAGAATGTGTAAACCAATTCCATGTTCTTCCAAGGGATTCTTCGGAGGTATTTTGGGATCGTCATCTCTGTGAGAAACACAGCTCACTATTTAAAATTAGCCCAAAACAATGTTCTCTATATACTGTTGCATTACAGGGGGTACATGCATATTCATAAGTTTATACATTCTTTTGAGTTTAGGTGTTCCATGAATTCTTTTGCTTGGTTTTAACCTTTGACTTGTCTTCATGCCATCCTTTAGATTAAATCAATATATTTTATTCCTTCTCATGGTTCCATCCTGTTGTTTTTACACTCCCTGCTAACGAAGAGTCAGTAAATTCTTTTCTTGGTGTACTGGGTTTTGTCACTGTTATCATCCACATAAGATAGTCCACAAATGCGAGGAGCCACTTAATAATCTTACACCATCCTCTGAGTTAGTTAACATGAATAAAAGCATTTTAACATCGCATAGTCTCTATTTCAATATTATGCTACAGCCTAAGATATATTTATCACACTATTATTATATAAGCTATGCAGTGCATACATAAACAGACAGATTACACTATACCAAAAAGCAGTTAAAAGGAAATATAAATTGTACCATATCAGAATCTTTGTGATCAATAATAATATGCAAAAGCTAATACATAAATGTGAAAGCCAATACTATATTGTCATTTATAACAATCCCTTTTGCCAGGGCTCCTTCCCAGCTTTACCTGTGCTACCCTCTACGGGTGCCCTCCCAGGTTTGCTCCCCGAAGATCCCATTTTACTCACTGGTGAGATTTTCAGTGGTCCTTCCCTGTGGACTCTTCATGGACCCCCCTAGTCCGCCACTCATCTGTCTCCCAGACCGTCTTGGGAACCTAATCAATCACCCAGTGCCAGACGCCACTAAGGGGAGCTGATCACACAAACTGGGTGAGGTGTGCCCGGATGGTGGAAATATCCAGGACAAGAGCCCCCAAATTGTCAGGAAAATTAATTAACTAACACCAGAGGTTTATGTCCAAAAAGGAAACCGAAGAGTCCTATAACTTTATTCAAATAAAGGGAGAGGCCATGGGGCATTTCCCCAGGGATCTCTCAAATTTTTAGAGGACGCAGCCTCCTTTTTATCATAATTTCCCTCTCTCTTTCCCCATTGGTTGAGGTACTTGAGAAGTACAGACTTCCCGAAATGCCTAATACCTAAAACCCCCTTCTAATGTACCCTCCCTCCCTTTTTTTTCCCCCCCTGTGTTTGTTCTTTTTTCCTAAAGTTAGAGATTTAGCATAGTCCTGAGTGAGTAAAAGTCTGTGTCAATTAGTGGCATCCCTATGGAATTTATGGTTCCCCCCATTGCTTCTTTCACCTCTCTGTATCTGGCCTTATCTATCATCAGGCCCACAGTTTGTTTTTAAAGACACCTCCTTCTCATTCCTTTCACAGGGTGTCAAGTTAAAATGAAGTAAAAAACCTGAAGCAGCAGCAGAAAACAGGGGGGCTGGCGGAGGATCACTCCCTTAGCTCACTGGTGGTGGCTGGTCCTGGGGTCAGACCACCGCGCAGAGGGAGTAGCCCAGCAGGGAGTGCCCTCAGCTCCCGGCTCAAGCTGCAGAGGAATAGAGAAACAAGCCAGCAAGCCCCAGTCACAGTGCTGAAGGAAAAAAAGAAAAGAAAGAAACAGGCAAAAACCACTGCAACAGGATATCCAGTCAGACACCCGTGCCGTGTGGCTCCTGAGTCAATCACCCCCAGCGTAAGGAAGCAACAGCCCCTGGCCCCCAACCCTTGCAGGATCCTGGGCTGCCCCTCACCCATCACAATACTCCCAGAGCCGGGGGAGGCAGTGACCATTCCAGACACAAAACAAAACCAAAAATGGGTATGGGATATAAACCATCCCCGAGACAGATACAGAAAGCCATACACAAGCCTGAGCAATCAGTGGGATTATAGTTCTAAGAAGAAGGGAGCAAGAGAGATTCAAGATGACTCTCAAGCAAAAAGAACTTGAGACTTCGAGTGAAATTTCCCCATAGTTTCAGAAGAAGAGAATATATACAGTCTTTATAAACAGAGTTCATCAAAATATCTGATGCCATCATATGCTGTTTTCTGACAGAGACTATCCACAAGCCATCCAAGCCAAAGGAGGAAAAAATATATTTCCAATTTCAAAGATAGTTGCCTTCTAAATAGATCTGTAAATTAAAATAACCTGTCAGCATTCAAAATATTAATTTTCCTGACAGAAAAATATATATGCACACCCTATAAAATATTTTTATACTTTCATTCACTAGATATTTTCCTGAGGTTTCTCATTTCTTTCATACCTTCCATGGTTCCATTGTTGTTTCTCATCATTTCCAGACTTAGGTCAGTCTTGTGTTTACTCCAGGCTACGGTAGCAATCACTCTCTTTTGGTCAAACTGCTTGTTTATACTGCATTTCCTTGGGCAACATTATCTTTTCTCTGATATTAGACTGTGCTTTCCCTGATGTTTTGTATTGTTTCCTTGTCACTTGCTCCCAAAAATAGAAGCAGCATATAAAAGCCCTTATTTGCCTTCTTTTCCTATTTTGACTCTTCTTCATTGGCAAAAAGTAATCCAAAATACAAATCTCTACCTGTTTCTCTTAAAGAATCCAATGGCTTAAAAGGTGATCTGTTTATAAGCAATGATCTTACTGATTTTATTTTTTATTTTAATCATGTTTACAGACTAGTCAAATGCCTATAGAGGCAAAATAAGCACTTACTAGGTATTTGAGTAGAAGGTGAATGTAAAATTTGCTTTGGTGGGTATGCTATTTTAATACTATAGAAAAGGTATATATGTTGAATAGTCTTTGGATAAAAAGGTCAGCTAAATAAGGAATAATCTATTGGTAAATAATTGTAAAACCTATGCTATAAAATTGGCATAAAAAGTACTCACATGAAAATACTGTTTTGGAAATGTTATATATGTGTAGACTTGAAAATATGATCTTTATATTTTCTATTTTCCAGACCTAATGTCCTGGGGTGACATTATGATGCTTGTATCCCCATTCGTGTGTGCTGTTTATGCTGGATATTATGCTCTGTGCCTTCAAGACTGGCTCTGAAGAGCAAAGTTTTGCTTTGTTTTGTTATCAGCCTGCTCATTCCCCCCCAGTTGCCAGGACACTGACACGGGGCAGTACATAGGGCTGCTTTTGCTTTTTTTTTTTTTGTGCTTGCTTTTTGCTTTGCTTCTGCTCCGGCTTTGCTCTTGCTTTTTGCTTCTGCCTGTTAGTTAGTTTAGCTAGGCAGTCCAAATTTTCCCTGGACTGTTTTTCTTTCCCTTTTCTTGGAACCACTCAAACCTGCTCCGGACTGGGACCTGGGAAACACCAAGAGTTTGCACCTTGTGGCCTGCAGCAGCTATTCCCAGTGCCAGAGGGACCAATAACAGAGCAACCACTCCCAGGAGAGACTTTCTGAATTTGTCATCTTTTTCAGAGCAGTGACAGTTTTGTCATCTGGTATTGTTTATTTTGTGTGCTGGGGGGTGCTGTGCCTGTTAAAAACCCAGGTTCTTTCCACTTCTTTCTGAGAAATCCTTCCCAAACCTCTTGGGGGGAGGGGCCCCCTTTGGAGCTTTTCTCCCAAATTTGCCCTAAACTGGGACACCTAGTTTCAGAAACTTCATTTAGACTAGGTAAATGTGCTGTGTTTATGATTGTGAAGAGCTTAGCATATTACTTATACTGTGAAAACTTAAGATGTTTCCATGTAATCTGAAGTACTCAAGTTGACTGTCCAGTCTAGAAGCATGTTAAGTAGAGCTGTACAGGCCATGTATTTTGATATTAATGTCATCTGAGTTTTCCTTAAGAATGCAGTTTCATGAAAAATTAGTCATCTAAACAAGTACTAGTAGAAGTTTGGGGGTTTTGTTTATAGAATCTAGATTAATAAAGGTTAATGAAGCTTTTTCTACTTCATTTGAACTCTCAATGCAAAGATAAGTCCCTTGAGGGTCTCCTGTCGATCTGAAGCCTCCGTCTCCTCAAAGCTTTGAATCTATTTTAGGAACACAAGACTTAAAAGGAATGAGTTGGGCAATGCAAGTTTTAACTGGGATAGTCACAGGAGGGGTAGGTGTTGACACCATAGCACAAATCTGTCCCATGTAGTCAGCAACTATAACACCTGGATGAACAAAAATGCCTTGTAATGTTGCATTTGATCTTCCTAACAGTGCACTCAGTCCTTTTCCTATAGGCCCATGGGCCTTGAGGGGCACTTTATGCACTTTTAATGACTCTATAGTTATTGCATTGTCTGTGGAAACATCCATTCCAGCTGAGCCTCTTGTTCTCCCTGTGAGCTGGTCACATAGGCTCAGGCTGGGGGATGGGAAGGTGCTTGTGTCTGTGCACACTTCCCATGCACGCTCAGGTTCCAGTTTCCCTGCTTGCTGAGATATTGCCCATTAATATGGAATTTAGATCTACAGTCCTTGGCAAAATGACCACATCTTCCACATTGGTGACAGTTTGCTGCTATAGGCCCAGTCCCTTGTTTTTTGCATGACTCCAACAAGTTGGACTTGTGGGGACAACTTGTTTTCACGTAGCCTTGTTGCCCCTTTCTGTAGGATTGGCATGACACTTTTACAGCAACTGCAAGAGAATTGGCTAACAAGTCCATGCTGTATGATTCAGTTCCAACCTTAATACATGCACTAATAATTTCCTCTAAGGATGGATTTTCTTTGGGTAATAAATCTACAGCTTTTCTGCAGTCCTCGTTTGCATTGTCCCATGCCAATTCCAATATTAATTGATTCTTTGCATCAATGTTTGCTATTTGCTTTTCTATAGCATCTTGTAAAGGTTCTATGAACTGCATATATAATTCCTTGGGGCCTTGTTTTATGCTTGAATACCATTGGGTTGGAACAGATATGTTTGCAATTTTCATCAGGGCTCACATTCTCAAGTCTCTTGCCTGTGCTAATATTGAGCGATTTAAAAGTGTTTGCATTTGTGGACCTTCAATGAGGGGCAGTCCCATGAGTTGAGAAATCTCTGCCCCAAAGCATAGGTCTTGCTGTGAAAGCTCTGAGTTTCGCAGTCCCTGCTCCTTTACATAACGTCTCCAGGTGGATGCAAGCATCATGTATTGCACTGGAGTACAGAATAATTTAGCAATTTGCTTCATGTCAAAAGGAGTTAAATCACTGGCAGTTAACAACTAAAGCATATTTGCAACTGCAGGAGACCCCAGTCCATTTTTAGTAGCCAATTGGCATAGCTCAGAGAGGACTTGCCAATAAAAAGGGATATGTCTATCAGGTGGGGTCCCACTACCTTGCAATTGTCCCATCCCCTTGTTGCCAGTCCTCCGATGATAGTGAATGCATGAGCACAGAAATTTGGTCGGACCCCTCGATATTCACTTGCAAACACCATCCGTTTTACCTCCTTCCAGAAGCTAACCGGATCTTGTGCAGGGATGGTATCCGATAGGAGCGGGGATGGAGCCGGTACCAGCAGTGTGGTGGAGGCTTCCTCTTGGGGGTCAGCAGAAGGGCAGTAGCTTGAGTTCCCTCTGTGGGGGTCTTGCATATCCATCAGCGATATGGCTTCCTCGGGCTGTTCAAGCCTTGGCTGCAGGCATGGTGGGGTGCAGCAGCAGGCTCCAGCAGTGTGCTGATGGCACTTCCGGGTTCAGGAGCCGCTCAACTTCCAGGTTCCGGCACTCTTCCAGGTTCCAGCAGGTGTGGTGGTAGGAGTCCCGGGAGCCATGGCAGGGGTGACCCTGGCCATCATGCAGGTGCTTCTGATGCTGGCGGCTTGGCAGCCACTGTGCAGACTCATCCGGCGCCCATGGTGGGGGGGGGCTCTGGCCCTGATAGTGTGGTGTGCAGTAATAGTAGCCTCCTGGAGTCAGGTCTCATAAGCTCTTGGAGGTCTATTTCTCACCCAAGATAGCTCAGCTACCTTTGGAGGCATAAAATCAGCAGGATGGCTTTTGTTGCAGTGTTGGAAACAAAAAGGTTTAATAAAAGGCAAAATAACAAAGAGAGAAAAACCAAGCCAGGTGCAAGACGTTCTTGATTCTGGTAAAACACCTCACAAAAGCAATTAGTTTCTTTGTTCTCTTCTTTTTCTAGTAAATGGCCCAGGCGGGACTTTTTGGCTTTTGTCCAAATAGCTATCCTTAAGTTTGAGGGGAAGTCCCCTAGGCCTATGAGGTGTCTTTTTCACCTAATCGAGGAGAGAAACTTCTGGGCTTCTTTCCTTTCTGAGGGGACAAAGGATAGCTTTGTCACTCCATCAACAGGGGGCACATTCCTATAGTGCGCCAGCACTGCAGGGCTAGGGAGCTCAAATAACGGCCACTCCCCCTCTAGCTGCTCCTTCTGCGTGGCTGGTGTGGCATCTCTTCTCCCGCGGGCTGCCCCCCGCGCTTCATCATCTCAAGATGTTTCGGTGGGCTGTACCAGCGGTGCACAGGCTCCGCCATCTTGAGAGGGCATCTCCAGCGCCACATGGTGTCTGCCATCTTGGGTGAGTGCCTCTATGCCACTTGGCATCCACCATCTTGGGCAAGTGGCACTCTCAGCATGTGGCATCTGCTATCTTGGGATTTTTCAGACGTTTGAGCCATGTGCTCTATGCCATTTTGATTGACCGGCACAGGCGTCTTTGCAGCCACTTTTGCGTTTCTCTGGACTTCTATGAAGTTTAACGTGTCCATCAATATCCTTCAGGTGGTTAAAACACTTATAGCAATTTTGTCACCTCTAGAGGCAGAGTCAAAAATCAATTGGCTGACTTGTTCCCAAGATTTTAACACTAAAGGGGGCATCTGTGATGGTTTCTACACCTTGGCTCTTGCAAAGCTGTAGTAAAATCTCTACAGCCTCTTCATCATGCTCAACCCCTCTTTTACTTAAGATCAGAGTCCAAATATTCACTATAGTTTTGTCTTCTGTTGAAATTTGACCACCCATGTCCCCAGCAGTGGCTTACCCTTTTTATGTCCTCGTCTGGATGATCACAGCTCCTTGGCTGTTGGCAGCTCTCCAGCTACCTTCCTCACACAGCTCTTGTGAAAAATGCATATTATATGATTGGCTCTTTGCAAATATTAAAATGAATACTATATGTGTTATGTTGGAAAGTTATGTTGTATTAATCTCTTTTAAGTAGTGTGGTAAATATAGTTTTTAGGCTATAGTGTAATATAAAATAGAAACTATGTGATGTAAGATACTTTTTTGCAACTGACCCAAGAAATGGAAAAGATAACCAAGAAATTCTTCTCATTATCCTCTCTGGATGGAGATACAACAGAATTCCAAGAAAAGAATTATTGCCTTCTTATCGGGAAGGCCCAGACTCCGAGGAATCAGAGAAGATTGATTTACAAGATGAGGGGAGAAGCTGAAGTTAAGCAGAAAACAGACGTTGTTTGAAAAAAACCTTTTGAATCATGTATGAGATATATGAATATGCAACAGGCTATTGCTTTCAAGAGTTAATCCTTTGTTAGTGAGCCATGCTTTTTGGGAGCTTAGTGCCCAGGAAGCATCCGGATGTCCGTAATTCTTTGCTTTTTGTTGTCCTTTATTGTCCTAACTCTGATTGTCCAAATTCTTATTGCTCTAATTTTTATTACTAATTTTATAACTATTTTATTACTATTAAACTTCTAAAATTTTTAAAACAAGTGATTGGCTATCCCGGTAGCCAGCAGGGCAGATCTGCCCCCAGGCAGGCTAGCACGGGACAGATAGGTCAGTCCTTTGGAGACCAACTGTCCGAATAACCAAGCCGCTCTTAGCCACAGGCAACCTTAGCAAGCCTAAAGGATATCAGCTCTTTAGTGATTTATCAGCTCTCTTATGATTCCAGCTCTTCGCTTGCTAAGGAGCCTTGCAGGCTAGCCGGGAAGCAGACACCGTGAGAGAGGAGAAGAAACATCCTGGCGTTCCACAGCGATGGTTTTATTGAGGGGTCTGTGAAGGGTTCCAGCGACAGCTCTTCTGACCAGAATGGGCTAAAGCAGCCCATTATATAGGGCTAGAAGGGATCAGAAATTGTCCAATAGCAGGGGTTAAGGAGAATGTCATGGTTTGAGCCTGGTGCAATGCCAGTGCCCCCATAAAAATACTTCTTCCCTGGTGTCTGCTGTGAGATGCGATCAGAAATAGAGCAAAGCAGGCTCTAGCTTAGGAATAAAAGGGAAAAACTTTATTAACTTACAACTATAAAAGAAAATACACAGAACTCAGGATGAAAACTTTCCAAAAACATTTTTTCTCCCCCCCCACTAAATTTCTAATACATTCACTCTTCAGATCACTAACTCTCAGTCTAGCACCACTCTTCAGATAATCAACGCTCAGTTTATCAAGGAGAGAGAAGTCTCTCTTGTACTATAGGCATCCCCAGGAAACACAGTTGAAACCTCTAGTGTTTCCATGTCACACGTGGCACTGCCCGGAGATCATTTTGCCATCATGACATTTTCTTTCCATGCCTAGTGCTCTCACCACTGTGAATGGACCAGAGCTGCTTCTAGGGTTTTCTTTTTTAAAGGTTGCTTTGCCCAGTTCTAAAAAGAGCACAGTCTCTCACTTTTGGGACACCTGTCCCCCCCAAATTTCACCCCCTGGGGCCGAGCGGTCTCAAGAACAGAGATAATTTTCTTCTTCTCTGAAGACGGAGGGCACTACCACTACCCTCCTCACCCGTCGTTTCTGCTCACGCTATTCCTTCGCATAACGTCGCTGCACTCTTTTGGCTCTAAGCCATTGCCTCCCCCTTAAATGCAGTCTCTGTGTCACAGGAAAAATGGTTCTGTCCATGGCTATACAAGAAAAGTCCAGCCAAAGGCCACTCCATCACTTCCTCCCACCTAAGATTCTTTTTAACTTCTCTCGTGGCCTATTTCCTCTAATCTCATCTCTGTCTCTCTTCTCATTCAACTCCAGGAGGAATCAGCATTTGTAAGGTTTCCAGCATCCAAGAAAAGGGTTAAAAGTCTCAGGCTCTGCATGTCCAGAACTCTCATGGCTGCCCTGCCAGGCACCTTTTCGCAGCGCGCCGCCCCCCCCCCCCCTTCTCCTTCACGCTGTCCATGCTATCAAATTTCAAGGTGGCACAGGCACAGACACCAGCTCTCTCTCTCCCTGGGGGGGGGGGGGGGGGGGGGGGCTGCCCGAAGCCTCTCAGTGCTCCTTCACCCTTCCATCTTGCAGGGGCCTTCACCTCCCTTCTCTGTCCAAGGCCCCGGCCTACCTCCTTCGGCCACATGGCTTCCCCTCCCCCGCCCAGCTCAGAACCGGGTAGGGGAGGTCTGTTCTCTTTCACGAACCGGAACCAAGAGAGAGCTTCCCTCGGGAGTTCTCAGTTTTTAACCCCCTGTGTTCTCAGAGGCGTATCCATGTCCTCAGTGGCCACACCAGGTGCCAATATTCAAATCTGAGCACCTATTGGTTTTACCACAGCATTCCAAAAAACTGACTTCATCTCAAACCACGACAGAGAAGTAACCTATGGGGTTACAGAGAGATAAGAAAGGCGGAAGAGAGGGGCTTCTGGCCTTTTCACCATGAGTTGGCATTTCCTCTCTCTAGGCCTCAGCCCTCCATGGAGCTTTAGCCGGGCCTGGGCCTGCTACAATTGGTGTTTTTCACTGCTCTCCAGGCTGTTTTTCTCTCACAGATCTGACCACTTTTCTTTTGCAGCTCTGGCTCTATTTTCCCTCACAGTTCTTGGCTGTCCCTCTCTGGTGCTCCATCTTCTTTCTTTTCTCATGGCTTAGTTATCACCATCATGTTGGGGCTTACCAAATGTTGTGGTCGGGGAGACGAAGACACGACACAACATCCACAACATCGAAGATCATGCATCAGAGAGAGCTTCAATGGCATGCACAGCTCTTCTAAAGGCTATTCAAAAGAGTCCACATTTGAACCTGATTGGCTATGAATTGGTTACCACCCAGCTCACTTGCTACCTGCTTATGTTCTCATCAGGGATTGGCTGGCTTCTGCTCTCTGTAGCCAAATCCCTCCTCCTCTCAGTGCCCTTTCTAGGCTTATCAGGTTAAAGTCAGGAGTCTATGAGCCCACAGTCCAGTTATTCACCATCATAGTGAGGGGACCAAAAGTGAGCATAATATTTGAGCTGTGGCCTCACCAGCACTGAGTACAGGGGGACAATCACTTCCCTGGTCCTGCTGGCCACACTATTTCTGATACAATCCAGGATGTTGCCAACCTCCTTGGCCCCCTGGGTGATGCCATTTGCGTTTTGCCTTTTTTCTTTTATATGTTTCCTGTATTCTTTGCACATATATTTGTAGCTCTGTAGCCTATTGGATTAGTGGCTAGTTTTCCCAGTTATTTTCCATGGACTTTCCCTAGCCAGAAAGACAAAACACATTCCAGAGCTCCAAGCCCCAAGGGGTACAGGGCCCCTATCCTATCTTGGTTCTTCCTAGGAACCAAGGCTGAGAACAACCCTTTAGATACATTTTCATGGACAAAGTACAGCTAGTGCTGAAGGGGGGGGCTCCAGACAAAGGGCTTGACCTGATGGGGAATTGCTTCACCACTTGTGCTCCTAATTGGTGCTTTTTATAAATTATGCTAATTTCCTAAAACCTAAAAATATGCACTCAGTCCTGTGGGGGTGGGGTTTTGTGGACATCTTTCCATGACTGCCCCTGAAGGCCTTCAAATAAAGATCCACTCATATTAGCTCCTTACTAAAATTACCTTGAGTTTCATTTCCAGGTTGGGAAAAAGGCTACAGTTATTCTGGCACACCCAGATGGGAAAAGGGAACCTGCTACCTTTCCTCCAGATTAGAAACATCCTGCAAGGAATTATTTTCTGCTGGCAATCTTAAGAATTCCCTGCCATGGCTGGAGATTGCGACACCATGGTTCCAAGATCCCGCAGGAGGTAATATAAAGGTAGCTCTTTTCGTTGTGTAGTACGCAGTTTGTATCTTTGTTTGTTGTGTCTTGTGTCTATGTAAGGTCGGTAATTGCTAGCAATCCCAGGAAAACCTGGCGTGATGGTGGGGGAATTTGCTTTTGGAGTAGTTTCTCAAAGTTTTTCCTGTTGCCGCTTTTCCAGCCTGCCCCGGATCAGCAGGGGGGAGGCGGGGTGTGCATGTGTGTATGTTTGCCATCGGCTGAGATTGTTCATTGGAGGAGAAAAGCAAATTACAATGTGAAGGTTTATTTTGTGTTTAACACGCACAGGTTTTGAATGGGGAGTTAGCCTGGGGACACCTGGGCATGCAGTGGCCAGGGGGGCCTCGCCCTCTTCATGGTGGGAGGCAGGGGAGAGGCCCCCACTTCTTATGTTCCATCTGTGGAAATTTTTTTTTCCAGAATTTTAGGGCAGGGGAGGCTCCTGGATTCCTGGGACGTCTCCGCAAGCGGAGCGGTCATGCCCCCCCCCCCGCCCCCCCTCCGTGATGGAAGGGGGGACCAGCAGCACTGAAAGGGGCCAGAGTTACTCCAACCATTGCCCTGTTAATGGCTGGGAGATGGAGCAGGGGAGTGGTCCTGGGAAGTGGCCGTGCTGCTTTGCCCCTGCTCTGGCAGGGGAGGGCCACAGTTGCTGTGCAGCCACAGCCTGGTGCACACCAACCCAGAGGGGGCCAGGAGTACGGGTCCTGAGGGTGTACAGTAATCCAGGCTCTCTGGTCCAGGGAATGATTGACATCTGACTCCAAGGCTTCAGAATGCTGAACACTTGCTTTATTAAAACAATACTATATTACATTACAACTATATTAAAGAGAGATACTATACTATACTATATCGTACTTACTACTAACTAACTAACTAGCAAACCTGTGACTTTCTGCCCGAGAGTCCCGACACACGCACGTGGATCCAATTGGTCAATGAATCCAAACACCCATCACCAGAATCCAATCAAGCAATCACCTTGGGTAAACAAACTCCAGAACACATTCCACATGGGCACAAACACAGAAGCAGCAAATGAGATAAGAATTGTTTTGATCATTCTTTTCTCTGCTTCTCTCACAGCTTTTCTCTGTTCAGAGGGCATGTGAATACCACAAGGGTGGGGACAGGTTTTTCGTAGACAGTGCCACTTCTGCTGCCATGGAAGGTGGAGTTGAGTCACTCAAGAAAACTGACGTCACCTCTGTAGGCTGGAACAACTCTATTATTGCAGTTTCCACAGTAACAAGTTTTGTTTTGGAGAGACTGGGGAGCCACTGTGAGCAGTGACATGGGCCAAGTGCAGGTGAGGTGGTGTCCCTGGGTCATGCAGCAGGCAATGAGTGCTCTTTGTGCTGCTAGGCACTCAAAAGGAAAACACTGGGTCCAAAGAACAAGAAGCTGTTTTTCAGGCTCCTTTGAAACAGGCTAGAAGTAAACAGAATTCTGTTTCAACAAATACCTTAGAACGCAAACTGAGCCAAGATACTTTAAGAGCTGTTAGTGCCAGAGGGGTAAGAGAAATGAGACCTTTCTTCCAACCTTTAAAATATGAATTAGGAAAATGCTGGGTGATTTATCAATTTCTCTATTTGCCAAACTCTCCTAAGAAGGATCTATTGAAATTTTGCAAAAGGAGGGGAGTAAGAATTTAGTATGGTTTACTGAATTGTATTTTAAAAATACCTTCTCCTGCATCCCTGTGAGTAAGAAAGGCCAAGGACTCTTTGCTATTACGTGGAAGAATCCTGATAGAGGGAAAAAGAGCCAGCTCATCAAGACAGTCCTTCCTGAGGGTTTAAGGAACAGGCCAACTGTATTCAGAAATCAGCTAGCAAAGGAACTGGAGAACTGGAGAAGTCAGCAACTGAGAATTGCTGCATCCAACAGTTGCATCCAACTGACTCTAAGTTTATTGTGTGAACATCGATGACATGCACCCAATGCAAATGTTACTGACACAGGGTAATGTTATTCTGAAAATGTTTGCTGCCAGTCCTGGTATGTCTCTGTTGCTAACACAAACTAATAATCTATCTGAGTATGACTGTTTGCAGACCATGGAAGAGGCCTATTCCAGCAGACGAGACCTGAACAATGTGCCAGACTGGGAACTGTATGCAGACAAGAGCAGCTTCATGTGAGATGGCAAACAGATGACAGGGTATGCAGTGACAACCATGAACCAGGTTACCAGGGAAAAGGCCTTGCCATCAAATGTATCATCACTAAAGGCTGAAATGATTACATCAATGAAAGATCTAGAACTGAGCAAAGTCATCTGGAAGGAAAGAGGACTGGCAACTATTCAAGTTAATGGAATTGGACACATTGAACAGATCCATGCACTGCTACAGAGTATTTGGGAACATAGAGAACATAGAGAAGCGGCTTTTATGCATTGTAAAGCTCAGCAAAATGGGAAAACAACTCACGAATTAAAGAATTGTTTTGGTGACGAAATAGTAAAAGGGGCTGCAGAAAAAGGCATCTTAACAGTGGTGAAGCAGAAGGAAAACGATTTGTCAAAATTTGCCTCAAAGTGTGATCAAAAGGACCATAAGTTTTCTGGCACAAAGGCTGAAATCGAGTGTGAGAAACACGTTCACTCTCCTGTGACAATGTAAAAAGTTTAATAAAGGACAATAGGAGACAAAGACAGTAAAGCAAAGATTATGGCTGGGTGTATCTTGGCACTTAGCCAAGAGCGCACCTTCACCTCCGGAGATACCCCTTAAATTCCTTTTTCATTACATCATCCCTTTGCATATTCATAGACCCTTATGCATATCCATAAACTAGTTTACATATTCCAGGAACTATTTTACATGGCCCCTCCTTGGGTCTGCCTTTTTAGAGCATGCATGTTTCTTGGCTGTGGTTTTGGCTCCTTCTCTTTATCCCTTTCAGGCTTGGGCCTTGGTCCATACTTTCTTCAGACAGCAGATGCTGATAGTTGGCATATCAATATCAGGGTCCACATTACATGTTCGCTAGATGTTATCCCGACCAGACAGTTCACTCATAACTATATCAGCTACCACTATTACTATGTCTAAGTTTTTGTTAATAGCAGAAATAAAAGCAAAGTCATTTTAACATTATACAAATACCATTCATCCTAATATTTGCAAAAAGCCAACAATATAATATGTATTCATAACAATCCCTCTTCTTCCCTTTTTATAAATCATTTGGCTTGAGCAATATTTCTTGTTTTCCATCCTCCATTATTTGTTTATTTTTTTCATAAATCATTTTTGCTTCTTCCAAGGGTCTTCCATATTATTTTGTTTCTTTAACACCATAATCTTTTGTGCAGTACCAGATGTACTCAATTTTGGGTCTATAGGCATTGTTACCACTTGCTGGTGATTAGCCAAATAAAGCAGGGGATCAGGCAAGGAAGAAATATCAAACCAGCTGTAGCACATAAAAGGAAGAAGCCTAGTTTCTTCCACCATTCTATTCCCAATACGTTATCCCACCAGCTAGTTTTTAGCATTGATTCCCACTTTTGGACTGGTACATGGGCTATTTTTCTGATATCATTGATCTAGGACAGCATCTCCATTGTCATCTATTTTCAAACAACAATCTGATGTATTAAATTTTCCACAAACACTGCCTTCTTCAGCTAATAAATAGTCTAAGGCCAACCTATTCTGATACACTGCATCTCATGTTTGTATTTGTTGCCTTGATATTAATTCCATTGCCGGACCACTGTGGCAGCAGCTCTCTGGCCTCAGAGAGAAATAATTTTCCCAGGCATTGTCCTGGGGAAAAGTCTGTGAGAAGAGCAGAGAAAAGAGCGAGAAGCAATTATTATCTTAGCTTGCTGCACCTGTTATTGGGAACATGTGGAATGTGTTATGGAGATTTGTTTACCAAAGGGTGGTTTCTTAATTAGCCAATGGTGATGGTGTTTGGATTGGAGGAGCAATTAGGTCCAGGTGTATTGTCACTGTCTGTAAAAGCAATGGGTTTCTTAATAATGATAATATATAATGAAGAGATAGATCAGCCTCCTGTGAATCATGGAGTGACTGCTAATTATTACCTGGCTGGGCACCTGTGATGACAATTGGTGACCACGCTGTGTGTTACATCGATCACCTCTTCATGGAGTTGCAGGATGGGCATAGAGGCCTTGGAACCCTGCTGGGACTCCACCGGGACTCCGTTGGACCCTCGTTAGGACCCTGCGGCCCCGCGCAGCCCACTCGCAACCGGACACCTTCTGTTTCCCCAGAAAGGTAACATGACCTTTCCCCACGTCTTCCTGGAGAAGATCTGTCCCTCAGGACCGTAGTTTTGCCCTCGTAGCCTAGGAGCTGGGGCGGGGAACAGTTTTCCCAACATAGTACTGCCTGCAACCTGGAGTGGGCTTGCGGTTGCGAAAAGGTGCCTGTAAAATGGGCATACAACTTTCTATGCCGGAACATGTAACCCTTACAGTGTGGGGACATATGATTTGTCATAAGGGACTTCCTGTGTCAGAAGACGCTCTTTACAGGCTTTTAAGTTGGGCCAAAATTCATGGTTTCCCCGTGGATGTGCAAACCTCACTGGATCCGCGGGCCTGGGCCTCATTGGGTTTTTGTCTGTGTGAGACACTCAGGAGGGGAGATGCGAGTGTGCCTCCACTACTACCAATTTGGGGGATCCTTTACAAAGCAGTAAGGGGCTGGACCCCAAGGGAAAGCGAATCCACCTCAGTAGGCACGTCCCAATCGGAGTTGGAGGAGCGCCTCCTCCCGCGCTGGTGGCGCATATCAGCTGGCGAGTCTTTGCCACAGTTGGCACTGCCCTGAGGGCCGGGGCCAGCATTCCTTGTTCCACAAGCCGGTTGACCTTGCATGCCCCCCCACTCCCCTCTCCACCGCGGCCAGCGGGGGAACGATCCATTTACAGACAGGCGCTGCTGGTTCCTTCCCCCCTCACACCGCGGGTGGGGGGAGGCATCTCCCACAGAGTACCCAGAGCAGCTCTCTCCCGGCTTCCTGGTGCATGCGCAGGAAGGACCGATGTCTTCAGCGGCTCCACTTCCACTGTCAGCAGATACCCCGACTGGAGCCGCGGTCGCTCCTGCCCGTTTGTCTTCACGAGAGCAAATGGTACAATTGCCTCCTCCTCCTCCTTCCCCCCGTACGGTGTGTGGATCGGCCCCACTTCAGGCTGATGGGGCGGGGGGAGCCAGGAGCTCCTCCGCCCCACCGCTGGGTATCCTCCCTCTGCCCCGCAGCCTGCAGCTGGTTCATTGGCAGCGGCTTCCGCAGTGCCGGCCGGGGATGCCCCCCTGCCGGCTCCGCCGCTTCCAGCCAGCCCGGCTCCCATCCAGGACGCCAGCTGTGGTTCTGGAGAAGATCCCCAGCCCGCCTCAGTGCTCCCAGCCGGCCCGCCTCCCGCTGCTCCCTTCAAGTTACCAAGGAACAAGGACAGGGACAGCAACGATCACCAACAGCCTGTCCCTCAGCGGGGGCGTGCCCTTGCAGCTGGGGGCTGGCCCGACCGTGCTGCGAAATCTGAAGATCAACATTCCCCTGGGACCAGCACCTTCCCTGGGATGGGGCCCCCCTTGCTCTGTGGGGTCCCTGCCGTGCCTTGGAGCACCCTGTGTGTCCCGCTCTTATTCGCGGGGCGGGAGGAGCAGGGTCCCGAGAGGCTGTGGCTTGGTCCATGCCCGGGAGGGGCAGGGGAAGGGCAGAAAGCCAGGGGGATGGCCGAAACATGGGCTGCTTGGTGGGGGCGGGCGGTGAAGGAGAAGGCGGGAGTGAATAGCTTGTCCTGCGACGGGCACGGGCTGTCCCAGAGACCCCAGATCCAGGGGCCCCAAATGACAGCAGCGCAAAGCTGGGGGAAGGGAACAGGCCAAATGAATCTAGGCTTGGCAGCGGCGGGTCCCTCGGCCCACCCACCTGTTATAAACAAAAAAAGGTTACCGTTTTTTTTTCCTAGGAGAAGAAGCAGCAGAGGAGTTTTTGAGTTGATCTGAGAGTTAACCGTTGGCCTAGAGTTCTTTGTTAGGGAAATGTTGTAACCCCAGTTAAGTATCCTTAAGTATCGTCATTTGACTCTCAATTGTAGGAGATTCTTGTTTATTTCAGCACCACCCTAGCCTGCTGCCAAGAAGACAACCCCCCCCCCCCCAGACGGTTAGAGGAGAGGGGGATATTTGCATCTCAGGAGACATGCAAATTTCCCCCAAACCCAGACTACCTTACTACCTTAGGACAGGACTTTTACCAAATCCTGGAAAATACCCCAAAAGAGACGAGCCGAAACAGAATTGGGGGGTCAGAGTGGTGTCTGGACAGCAGGGCCGAGGTCCGAAGCTGGAAGAGACACTTGAAAACCTCGGTCACTCCTCGCCCTAACTACAAACGATGCCAGTCAGACCCAGGACCCGCTGGACTGATAACCGAAACGGAGACACCCTGGGTATACCCCACTGCCTTGCGAGGACAGGACTCCCGGCCCTGCCCCCTTGGGGACAGAGCAGAACTCCGCGGATCTGCTAAAACCCCCATCTTCGAGCTGATCACTTTAATAAAGGCATTAAAAGGAGGAGAATCTCCTGCCCTGTTTATTTCACCACCGGGGCTGGGTCCCTGCTGGGCCGGCCACTGCTGCTGGCTTTCTGTGGGGGAAAAAAAAAAAAAAAAAAAAAAGGGAAAGAGCTACTGTCTTCACTGACAGCTCAAAGTACTGGAAGGCCATGAGTCAGGCTCAGCCCAATTGGTTGAATTGAAGGCTGTGGCCATGGCATTCCAGAGATTTTCTCAGTACCTCCGAATTTTATAAGTTTTATACAGAAAAGGTAATTCTGCAAACCCTCCAATTAGAGCTTGGGCTGTGGCCAGGCCCTGACTTTACCTGGATGGGATGATTGACAATCAACCCAGATGTTTTCTGCATCTAAAGGATTCAAGACATTTTGGCTTGGCAATCTGATCATATATATATATGACAGTTGAGCCTACTTTCAAAGTGAGTTTGGAAAACCATGATCTGGACATGATTCCAATTCTCTGCTGGTTTGAGGTTTATCAGCTGTACAGACTCTGGGACGGCAATCAGTGCTATAGTGCCTGATAATTATATAATGTCAAATGTATTATTGATTATGTGCATTATCTGATTGATTCCTAATTGTTGCCAATTTCTTCTTCATTGCATGCACTGGCTTTCCTCTGACATTTCCTCATGCTCATAACCAAGACACACCTGTTTCTGGAAACATATAGAAGCAATTTGTCAGCAAAGCTTTGTCATCATCATAGTGTTGTAGCAAGCTCTGGGCTTGCTAAGGCCCCATGGAGGGAAGAGGCTTAAAATGCCAAGTCACAGTGAAATAGCAAGAGAAGCCCCTCTCATCTGCCTTTTGGACCCCAGCTTCTCTCTCTGTAATCCCATAGGTCACTTCTCCTAAACCCCTGCTATTGGACAATTTCTGATCCCCTCTTGCCCTATATAATGGGCTATTTTAGCCCATTCTGGTCAGAAGAGCCGTTGCTGGAACCCTTCACAGACCCCCCCAATAAAACCATTGCTGTGGAACACCAGGACGAGTCTTCTCCTCTGCTTGCGTCTGCCTGCCGGCCAGCCTGAGATAAAAGAGCTGATATTCACTGAAGAGCTGATATCCCTTAAGGTTGCCTGCGGCTAAGAGCGGCTTGGGTACTCGGACAGTCTGTCCCCAAAGGACTGAGCTATCCGTTCCATGTGTCCTGCTCGGGGGCAAACCTGCCCAGCAGGAAGCTGGAATATAGTATGATGTCCCTATTAACCTTCTTCAGCTGTTCTCTTTTTCAGGATTCAGCTGTTCTCTGTTTCAGGACCAAGGACATTCAGGGATATCAAAGATCAACATCTCCAGCTAATGGACCTTGTCCTGAAATTCAGCTGTTTGGACTTTAAAGCAATGATCATTCATTGCATTATCCAAAGAGACATTGTTATTTGGTTTTCTTTTACTGTAAACCCTGGCTCAATGATATGATAGAGATTGATATTCTACAGGTAGAGAATCTCCCTGACCATCCTAAGTCAGCATCTGATTGAGGTTCTGATTGACAACCAGCAAATTGCTAAGGGAACCCTCGAGCTGTGTTTGTTCTCCTTCCTGCAAAAGGCCCTGCAGAGGACTTCAAATGCTGCCTTTCTTTTTAAACACAAAAGGGTGAGATGTGGCAGCAGCTCTCTGGCCTCAGAGAGAAATAATTTTCCCAGGCGTTGTCCTGGGGAAAAGTCTGTGAGGAGAGCAGAGAAAAGAGCGAGAGGCAATTATTATCTTAGCTTGCTTCACCTGTTATTTTGAACATGTGGAATGTGTTATGGAGATTTGTTTACCAAAGGGTGGTTTCTTAATTAGCCAATAGTGATGGTGTTTGTATTGGAGGAGCAATTAGGTCCAGGTGTATTGTAACTGTCTACAAAAAGCAATGGGTTTCTTAATAATGATAATATATAATGAAGAGATAGATCAGCCTCCTGTGAATCATGGAATCAATGCTAATTATTACCCGGATGGGAACCTACGACGACAGACCAGTTCTGTTTGTTATTATCTCTACAACTGCTTGGAGTCTTATATGATTCAACATATAAATTGGGGTCTGATATCCCCAACTCTCATCTTGTGCCCAGGTGGCTAGCCCATATGTTTCCACTATGCATTCAGGGTCCATTCCTCATCTCCCCATTTTTGGGATCCCCCAATCAAGTCCCTTTTATTTCTTTTTAGGTCCTCATAAACAGGTACTCCTAATTTATCTTCACTTGGTCTTGGTTGAAGAAAGAATCCTGGTTGTATAATTCCTAAAGTGCAAGTCCCTTTCCAACTAGAGGGGAGTCTTGGGTATGCTCTCTTTCCAAATATCCAAAATAAGACATCTGGTGCTTTCCAATAATAATTTTTTGTTGATTTATATTTTCCCAAAATTTGGATATTTCTGGGATCCCAGAATAAGGATTTTTGCCTGTATCATTACATTAAAAAGTCCAGTTTCGTTATTATATTTACAATTCCTCTTTTTCATTTTTCCTCGAGTCCAATACTGAGTTGGTTCCTCTGGGATCCACCATGTAAAAGTTCCATTGCTAACTTTATATCTCTTACAGGGAGTATTTCCTACTTCATTATGAAAATTTTTCCCAGTGCGCCAGAGACATTCTTCTCCTATCACTCTTGAGCCTAAAATTCATCTTTCTGGTTGGTTTTCTCCCCTTGTATTTGTCTGGTTCCACTAAGGAGTTCAACTGGGCCTAGGCTACTGCCTTTCCATGGCCATTCCTCTGACATCAAAGCTCCCCCAAAAACCCAACAGTTTGTTATGTTATGTTCCTTACTTATTCTTTCCCCTGACTCCACAAAGAGATTTTTCCCCAGTCTCAAGATATCCTTTTCTAGTTGCTGTTCAAGTTTCGTATATAAATTTTGAAGTGAAATTGGCACAAATTTTGATTGCTGTACTGGCTTTGCCTTTCTGCTTACCAGTTGTTCTTTAACCAAATATTGGACTTTACTCCCAGTAGCAAAAGTGAAACAAACCCATCTCTTCCCTTTTGGACATTCACTCCCAAACCTGTTACCATTTCTTCCTAAGTTTTCCACAATCCAGTATTTTTTCCTGTTTTGCGTACAAGTACCTATTTTGGATGGGTTATAACAGTGGCTGTTGACATGGGTGTGTGTAATAAAAGAGGAACCTTGGGTTTTTTCCATGTAAAGCATTCGGCAGAATTTGTGACATGATTTTGCTGGTATCCCAAAAGGGAAAAGACAAAAAAGGAGTGACAGAAAAAGGAATAACAGAGGTCTGGTATGGCTTATACCCCCACCTTCCATGCCTATGGGGTTGCTACCCATAGCAGGTGTATCTGATATTCTTGGTGGCGAGTACAGCAGCCAACCCGGTCTTGCCCTCTATTTCCTCATCACTTCCTTTTTGCTAATTTCCAGGAAAATTATTTTTCTCACTCCTTAACTCTAGTTTCCCAGTGCTCCTCAGCCATCTCCCATCCAACAGGCACTAGTCATTACCATCCACAAAACAAAGTTATTATTTCAGTTGTTCTGAGTTCTACTTGGATAGGGAATAGATTTGGCGCTCGACACTTCACGCAACGAAAGCGTCGATTTTGTGAACTACAATACCATTTTTTTCCACAATTTAAAAATTTACATTTAACCCAGATAGTATATCCAGTATTGGGATGAATCAGAGAGAGTATATGGTATGGTACTGATGGAAGTTATAATTCCTCCTCTTCTTTGTATGTCACAGGCTAAGGTCGGAATACGAGAACTCTCTGACCAAAACAGTCCTGATCCTTCTGTTTGAAGTGGAAGTATTCCTCCCCAAGGGGAGTGTCAGAGGTGTCTCAGGACTTGTCCAGGCGATACTTGAAACCACTGGTATAAGCTCGGCCTTATTTGCCAAGCAGGTGTAATTCTTTGTACATTCCTTGGATCATTTGGGTCTTCCCAGTTCATTACCACCCGGTCCCCACTTAAGAGTCAATTTGGTATCATGTGGTTTAGATGTTATAGTCCACTCCTTAGGTTCCTTCACAGGTCCTTTGATTCTGCTGGCATGGATCCACCCTTGCTCCCTGGTTCGAATCGCTGCCTCAGTTGTCAGTAGTACCTGAAAAAGACCTTCCCATTGTGGAGTTAAAGATTGTTCTTTCCATGTGTTCACTAGTACCCATTTCCCTGGATGGATATTATGGATTTTAAATTCTAAAGGTGTGATTTTAGGGATTTGTTGCCTTCTGCTATAAGGCAAGGCGACCCAAACTCACCATGGGTCACTCGGGCCAATGACGGACGCAGACACCAATGTGGTAGACGGTCAAAAGGCGTTTATTGTCTTATCTCGTAGGGTTTTATAGTCTAGGGGGCTTCACTACGTCAGAGAGGGGTCTGCAGTACCATCTATGGTTAGTAAGGAGTGGAAAGTTACTAGTGTTAGGGGGGCTACATTCCTAGTTACATTCCTAGGGTGATCTCTTATCTCAGGGGATTAGGGGAAAGGAGTCCTGCGCTTTCCGTCACATCGCGTGATCTTCCGTTCGCCTGTCCCTATCTACTACAGGGATTATCCCTTTCAACTGCAAATTTTCAAGAGTTTTTGCAATTGTGGTGACATATTTTCTAACACTCATTTCCCCTACTTCATAAGTAGCAGTTTCATGATGTGTGGTCAGAAAGGGTAATCTGAACATCATCTCATAGGGTGACACTCCCAGGTCTGACCTGGGTTGTTTTCGGACTCTCAGTAGAGCCAAAGGTAGGGATTTTACCCATGACATTTGGGTTTCAATCATTAATTTTGTTAAAGTTCTCTTTAAAGTTTGGTTCATCCTCTCTACCCGTCCCAAACTCTGGGGATGCCATGGGATATGTAATTCCCATTTTATTCCTAAGGTTTGAGTTACTTGCTGTAAGACTCTTGACATAAAATGTGTTCCTCTGTCCGAGTCTATCCTATTAACCATTCCATATCTGTGAATAATTTGTTCCAAAAGGGTTTTACATACTACATTGGCTGTGGCTCTAACAGTGGGAATAGCTTCTACCCAATGTTAGATGGTCTATTATTACTAATAAAATTTGCATCTCTCTACTTGGGGAATTTCAGTAAAGTCCACTTGGATACTTTGGAATGGTTGAAGAGCTAACTCACGGCCTCCAAATGTTGTTTTCCTCATTACCTTTTTATTTACTTTTTGACAAATTATACACTTCTCAGTTATTTGCTTTGCCAATCCAAAAATTCCAGTGCGCCCATAATTCCTTCAAAAGTGTACATACAGAGCTTGAGTACCCCAATGAGTTTTTTGATGCATGTCTTCAAATATTTTCCTAGTAAGTTGCTTAGTAAGTAATTGTGTCCCATCAGGAAGTTTCCATTTCCCTAACTGATCTTTCTCTCCCCCTAACCTACTTAGTTCCTTCTCTTCTATGTCACTAAACTTTGGATCTTCCAACTCTTCCTTATCTGGGGTCCAAATTAATATAACCCTTTTGGTCCCATTTTCTGCTACATCTCTAGCCTCTTGATCTGCCAAATTACTCCCTCTTATTTCTGAGGTCATTCCCCTTTGGTGTCCTTTAACATGTACTACAGCTATTTCTTCAGGCAATTTTAATGCCTCTAAAAATTCCAAAATGAGTCCCTCATGTATCAGTCCCTTTCCTTTTGAGTTTAGTAAGCCCCTTTCTTCCCAAATTTTTCCAAAGGTGTGTCCTACCCCAAAAGCATACTTTCAATCAGTATATATAGTTCCTTTCTTGTGTGCCAAATATTCCAGTGCTCTTCTTAGAGCATATAATTCACAAGATTGAGCTGACCAATTTGAAGGTAGTTTTCCTTTTTCGATGGTCTGCATCTTTTGCCCATCAACTGATGCATATCCTGACATTCTTTTTCCTTGTATGCTTCTGGATGAACAATTAACATATATTCTTTCCCCTTCTGGGAGGGCTTGTTCTGCTAGATCTTCCTGAACTTTAGTTCGGTATTGGATAATTTCTAAACAATTATGTGTTAAATTACTTTTTGGTTCCCCATATAAAAATTGTGCTGGATTCAAACTTTTGTTTACCTCTAGTGTCAAGTCATCACTGTCTATCAAAATAGCTTCATATTTTAATATCCTAGAATCTGTTAACCATTTTTCAGCTTACTGATTTAACACATTTCGGACTGCATGAGGTGTACACACAGTTACTTTACTTCCAAAAGTAAGTTTATGGCTCTCTTCCACCAAAATAACAGTAACTGCTATAGCCTGAATACAAACTGGTCAGCCATGGCTCACTGGATCAAACAATTTTGATAAATAAGCTATTGGTCTTTTTATTCCCCGCCATTCTTGGACTAAAACTCCATGAGCTACTCCGCCTTCCACATTCACATACAGAAGAAAGGGCTTTTCTAATGAAGGTAGACTCAAAGCTGGTTAATAAAGTTTTTTTTCTTTCAATCTTAAGTTAGAGCCTGCTCTGCTCTGTCTCTGATCACATCTCACAGTAGATACCAAAAAAAGAGGTATTCTCATAGAAGCACTGGCATTGTGCCAAGCTCTAACCATGACAGTACCAAAGCCAGCTTCAACTTCAATTCTTCTAATTTATTGTCATCTTCCCTAGTCTAACTTATATAATCTCCCTATGTCAATTTTTCATATAAAAATTTTCCTGCCTGTGTATACCCTTCTATCCATAATCTACAATATCCCAATAATCTGAGCAGCCTTCTAACTTCCTTCTTTGAAGAGGGAGGGGGAAGAAATAAAATCCCTGCAATCCTCTTAAGATTTAGCTTTCGGCTCCCTTTGCTTATTAAATGGCTGGGATATTTCACTTCTGGTTCTAGAAATTGTAGTTTTGCTTTTGTACTCTTAATCCCTTTTCCCCTAGAAAACTCAAAAGTTGTGTAGTAGCCTCCCTTACTTCAACTTCTCCTGATAGTAAAAGATCACCCACATATTGGATAATTTGTATTCCAGGAGGAGTGGGGAAAGTTTGTAATATTTCTTCTAAAGCTTGTACAAGTAGTTTTGGAGACTCAGTAAACCCATGTGATAACTTTGTCCATCTTATTTGCTGTTTTCTCCCAGTATTCGGATCTTCCCATTCAAAGGCAAAAATATTTCATCTTTCCTTTGCTCATGGGCAAGCCCAAAAAGCATCTTAAAGATCCACCACAGTAAACCACTGATGCTGGGGTGGGACTTTACTTAAAAGAGTATAGGAATTAGGTACCACTGGGTAACAGGTCCGAGTTCTCTTGTTAAATTCCCTTAGGTCTTGTACTAATCTATAATTCCCATCAGATTTTTTTACTGGGTGAATAGGGGTATTATCAGGAGTCATAGAAGGTTCCAATGTCCCATCCTTTATCAAGTCTTCTATTATCGGCTTTAAGCCTTCTCTTCCTTCTAAGGATATAGGGTACTGATGCACAAGAATGGGACATTCTTCTCTCTCAGTCCTGACCCTTATGGGGTCAATATTCAGCCACGCCCATTTCCTTCCCCAGCCCAAACCTCTTTGTTTATCTTTTCCTCATCTTCTTGGCCAAGTTTTAACACTTTACTGACATCTTTTCTTCGTGTATAACCCCTGTTCCTAGTTGCACCTGTACGTCTCTCCCCAGTAAGTTGCTGCCTGCTCCAGGAACTAATAAGACATCTCCTGTGGTAGCAGGCCCCCAGCCGGGTAATAATTAGCATTGACTCCATGATCCAGAAGGCATGAAAGACACTTTATTATTAGAAATGTACAGTTCCTATAGAAACAATGGTGGACCTAAGACCTGATTGGTCTTTAAGTGAAAACCTCTCACACACTATTGGTGGCTATCAATAACACACTCTAGAGAACCATATCTATAAACAATGGCTACAGAAAGAGAGATGATAATTGTTTGAATTATTTTCCTCTTAGTTTCCCACAGCTTCTACACAGCTTCCCAGAATTTTTCTGGGAAAGTCTGTGCCTGCTCTCTGTGCCCAGAGAACTGCTGCCAGAATCTCCCATCCCTAATCTGGTTTTCCCTTCAATTGCTGTCACCGACATGTTTTATGAAAAATCCTTTCCTTAGGATTTTTCCTCTCCTGAGAGCTGAGAGGCCTCAGGAACAAACGGTAAACAATTCTTATCTGCTGCTGTGGAATGCAACAGGGGGAATCTGTGATT